>NW_027437188.1:21747500-22012500 GCF_033239565.1 Halichoeres trimaculatus
AAGAAGGTCAGTCACATACCATGCCTAATAAGTCCCATCATTGAGAAAATTAACAAAGCTTTCCCGAGTTCTCAAACAGTTGATGGGGAAAGAGGCCAATGAATCTCAAGCTGCTTTGTCAAATAAAAAAAGACCTCTCTTCTGCAGCATTTCAGAACATCGTAGAATTCCATCACCCATAAATAATTCACATGCAGCAGTTGCACTAAACCAGACTGTTATGACTCGGATTCAAAAGAACTGCCTATTAGTCTCACTGCAGTGCACACATTTCTCTCTATTATGGTGAATAACTACAAAACAAAAGCTCAACCTAAATTGCTGCTGATCTGTGCTCTTGTTTCACTTTCCAGGATTTGAAATCACTTAGCAGACCCATTAAAGTCAGTATTACATAAAGAGCCAGATGCTGTTTTTCGTGTCTTTCTCCTCCCAAAAGGAGAGAAAACAGGAACGAAATAGCTGAAATTAGCAGCTTTATAAACGAGCTGTGATGCTTTTGTATATGCAGGTTAATATTTTATACTTTAACAACTGATTTTGCATGCTGTTCAGGCTACAGTTTAACTTTAACAAACACTTTTTTAGAGTATTTAAGACGTGAATCAACGGACATAAGCTTTACTACACTTATATGTGACAGTGCTTAGCAACCAACGCACAGTTAGTGTAATGATACTCCTCTAATGGTTTTTGTTTTTTGTTGTTGTTTTTCACTCCACCTCTCAGTACCACTGTAAGCTGCTCTGTTACCTTAAACTGTCTGGAACACTGAGTTCAATGAAGCAGAGGGTAATGTGGAGAAAAGAAGTGTATTAGTGTGGGTTTATCTCTTGTAATTGTCAATAAGTAGAAATGTGTTGGTGGATTTGCAAGCTTCACCGCACAGCGTGTTTTCTTGTGTGTGCTCCTCTAGTCTTTGTCATCACTAATGTGTTTTAATGTGACGCAGCCTGAGGGTCCTTTCTGTCTGCATTAAATGGCTGTCTTTTATGTCTCTTTATGCCGCGCTTTCTGTCCCTTTAAACAAGCGCACTCACTTACAATCACAAACACAGACAAACAAGGCTGGCTGGTGCTGACCACATAATCAAATCTGGACCAAAACATAAACAAATTGGCTATCAAGTATCAGCATGCAAGCTCATTTATGCACATTCCCATGCATAAATGCACCAATAAACACACACAGACACTTCTCCATCCCAAATAACAAATCACCCACCCAGACTCAGTGAGCAAAACCCAAAGGAACTTGACTATGTAATTTTGTCTGAATAGCAGCAGGCCTCTGCGGTATAATGGCCACAATCCGACTGAAGGCTGTTTCATTTCAGTATCAAAGTGGCTGTAATGAAGGCTGAATGACGCTGGGGAAGGGCACAATAGCTCAGATATTGCTTCTAATTAATGTTGCTGATGTTAGAAACATGAATTAGATCTTTTTGAGCCTGGCGATAGATGTAATTAAGTCTACTCTCTTCTTCCTATTTCATTTTTTAACCTTTCTCCTCTGCACATTCCCTTCTGTGTCATCTCTTATATTTTGGCGTCATCTTTCCTCACCTTCTGCACCTTTGTACTTGCATAGAACTATCTGTAGATCACACTGTCAGGATTTCAATTTTCTAAGTAATCACTCGCCATAGTTCCATGTGCAGTGTCTACATACTTCTGTAACAATGAGCCAACCATTCTGCCTCTCCTCGACTCGTCAGTCTCTCTCCTGTCTGCTTGTTCCCTTTACTAAATAAAAAAACTGATACTGTTTGACACTAGCAGGATTACCTGAGCAGACGTGATTTTCTCACCCTTTGTTCTTCAAGGTGCCAGCGATCCACATTAGCATTCTAAAGGAAGCACAGGAAGCTCTCTGATTGGTGAACTGGGGTTAGCATTAACCAACTGAAGGGCCAACACAACGTGAATGCATATTTGTGCAAGATGTGATTATTGCATGTGTGTGTGTTGATAAAAGTAAAGATAATAAGCTATTTAGTATGATTTAAAGTGTATTTTTTCATTTAAAAAAGCATTTGTTGTTGATAGGAAAAAAAAAAAAAAACATTTTCCTTTACAGCAGTTTTAACTCTGCACATGTCAGACAAAACAAAAACAGGCAGAGGAAAGCGAGGTGCTGCACTCCTCAGTGAGATCAATTTTGGGTTCAGTTTCCTGCCCAAGGGCACTTGTAAAAACTCAAACAACAGTTACAACTCTACAATTCACAGCCTACTCGACCACCTGAGTCACAGCTGCCTCAGAGACAGTGATAACATTTGTAAGCAGGAATACTACCTTTGGTAGAAGGTATAACCACAAACAAATGAACTTTAATATCAAAATATCAACACAGATGGTAAAATGTAAGTACATGGATGTACAAAATGCAGACAGCATAGTGTTTAAGGTTTAGTGTGCCATGTTTCCAACTCTGTGCAGCCTATATTATATCTGAAATAAGACAAAAGTTGTTGGCAAATACTAATATTTCTATTTATTTATTTATTTATTTATTTTTGATCATATTTTTCCCAAAGTTTGGGAAGCTTCAGACATTTTCCATGTAAACATATTTAAGGAAGAAAAAAAAAGTAACGTCATTGATTGGTGTATTATTTACTCTTTTATATTAGCATACCCAAGTCAATTTAGCCTCATCGTTATGGTTGCATTACTGGCATGACAATCTTCTACCCACTGCACTTCTCCCTCATGTCTTCCAACATTAAACAGATTTTGATCATTTTAACAGTATGCAGCAATGCATTTTAATGAAAGCAGCAAATATTTTCCCATATAGCTCTAATGATAAGGATCACATGTGTACATATTGGCTGCTTAATGGGGACTTTTATGTGCATAGTATATTAAAATGAGTCATGTGCACAGTAGCGCAAGAAAAGAAGGAAGTCATTTTGTGTTTCTGGAATCACACAGCTTCCTATCATAATTAGATCATTAATACAGTTTATACCTTTAATTACTTGTTTACTGCCATGGATGATAGTTTCTAGGCAGGGTATATCTCTGCAGGGCTAAAATAAAGCCATATACCCCAGTGGAAACCAATTCAATATTTTATGAAGCAATTGTGTGTGTTGCTTTTGATTTATGCATGAGCAGAGCTTGTTCTGAAATCACATCCTGCTCAGTAAAAGAGCCCATGGCTCCCAGGTGTCCTCCATCTTTAGTACCAGCATCAGGAGGGGGAGTCAGGTGAGGTCATTTTGATGCAAACCATTGCCTTGATTAATATGTCAGCTTTGTTATTTTTCTACAAAGAAAGAATAAACCCTGTTTCAATGTTCCAAGAATTGACGGAATGAATGCTTCTGTATAATAAAATGACAGCCTTGGTGACTGTTTAAGAGGAGAATCAATAAATCATTGGTCATCACATGACTGAAAAGCTGGTGTGTCTCAAATGAGGCAAATTAGGTCTAGATTTAGCAGTACCTATCACACAACCTGTCTTTTTTGAAGGAAGGCTTCCTAGATGACAAACTCAGGGTTTTTCAGTACCAACAGATTCAAGTAATATTCCTGGAATACATTTCCCTGGTTTGAAAACATAGATATAAATATTAAATTCAACATCTCCCTTCGCGCTCTTGTAATAACTCTCTGCAGTATTTATATCCAAAAATATGGTCCTGCCTTCACAGACAGGAACAATGATTCATTTCTGTGTTTTCCTCAAAGACTTCGCTGTCTTCTTCAGTAGTGCTGCCTGTTTCTGTTTGAAGTCTTTTAATCTGCAGGAAGTACAAACCTCCATACTGGTGAGGGGACAAACAGAGAGGACATGTTTTAGGGTGAATATATCTGAAAAGGAAAAGTAGATTATGTGTTATCATGGCTAAATCACCAAAAGACATTAACAAGAATAAATAATTACAAAGAAGTGTGCAAAAAAAGACATTTTGATTAAGCAGCTCTTTTGATCACCCCATAACAGTTTGTTATCATGCAATTTTATTTCAGTTATAATCTACAGAATTAAGAAAAAAAAACACTGCAAAGTCAGAATACTGTGTTTAAGTCTGTTTTTTTTCTGGGTTAAATGCATGAACCTTTGAATAAGAGTTGCCCCAGTTAATTCAGTAATGACTTATTGGAAACATCACAAACACTATTTGGTAAATGACAGAAAAAAAAACTTCTCCATTTGGTCAGTATTAGTTTTCATGTGTGCTGAAACTCAACTTCAGTCGTCCAATTCTTGGCAAATGGAGTTCAGAATGGGCCGAAGTCCTGCTATGCCAGCAGATGTTAATCACTAGGGAGGGGTTTCTTATCTTATCTCACTGCAGCTTTGCACTTACTGGAAGGGACAATCACCTCTCACAACTGTTCACAGGTGTTCTTCTGTTTTTCATTAACTGCAACCATCAATCAAAATTTGATCCATTCCTGCCCCTTTCTCTAAATAGCCTAGATTGCAACCATTGAGGGTGGGGAGGACCTAGTGTTCCACACTCAACCTTTTGACCGTTTTGAGCACACCAGCTGAGAAATCAAAGTGCACTGCATTTTCCATACCGTCAGTGCGGATGCACTAAGTTCAGAAATTTTGGATTTGAGACACAGCCATATACATACAAACATTTGCTGCACGTCAGCGTGTCCACAATGTTGGTTGTGGCATGTCTTGCTTGTGAACTAATACAAGTGTGATTGTTTACAGAAAGCTACGATATGGCAATCGAAACAAAAAGGTAACATGTTTCGTAAAGCTTGGTAACATCATCTTTAACAGGTATCTGAGTATGCTATACTGTTTTGTCAGACCAGTGAAAGTGGTTTTAAAACAGCTAAGTTAACACTGAAGAGACTTTAAAACATTACAGGCATAAGATGGATGTTTTGTTAATGATGTCAAGTCTATTTTAGACCAGTGTGTTTGTATAACAACAGTCAGGAGGAATGTTTCCATATACATGTACATGTGTGTCTCTACGAAACGTCACTACCCCAATATGGCAGCATCATTAGCTGGGTTTCCATTACACCGAAAATTGCACAAAACTTAAATATGGCAATAAAGAAACGGTAATGGAAACACCACATTTTCAAAAAACCTCTCAAATTTGGATAAAAAGTTTTTACGCTCTCATGAGGTGGTTTTTCAGATATTTCGATACTGAACTTTGTCGCAAAAGTGCAACGGTAACACCTTTTCCGCACCTTGTCATAACAGCGCTCCTCCCTCAGCTCCTCGTGTACGTGTCCACTGCCACACAAACAGACTCCAGCGTTCATATTTTATCAGCTCTGCTCTTATTTTTATGTTACATATGTGAACTGGAGATGATGATTTTCATTTAGTTTTGTTCCTGGCTTTTTTGAGTTAACGTGATCACGGCCGACAGTTTGAGCAGTGAATAAAAACACTAATATTCAAGAATTGGCATAATCATGAGTGCAGCGTCCGGACAGACATTATGTTTTACTTTACTCAAGTTGTGCACATTTCTGGTTGTAATGGTAACGCTGGCAAGGCGAAATTATTCTTTATCGAAACTTCAGAAATATCGCTTTTATTTTGCGAAAAAAAAGTTTAATGCAAACGCAGCTATTGTTGTTCTGCCTGGTTAGTCATTGTGGGGTCCACGTATCTATGTCCATGGGAATAACCACCAGTGTATTACCCTTGTGTGACGAATTGATTTACTTGCTACGCTGTGAATAACATAGTTAGTGACATGAAAGACAAGGCCGTCCACTACAAGTCAATGACATTTGAAATCCCTGAGAGTTTATTGCTTCAGCTCTATGGTAGACCTGCAGTCTCTGGCTGAAACGTACTGTATAGCACTGCTCTATGTAGACTGTTATACTTGTTGTTATTGGTATGTGCTGAGCCAGGTGTCGATCAAATCAAGTGAGATGTCAAAGTGCTGCAATGCTATTGAAGTCATCAGGAATGGTTAGAACAACACATTGTTTATTTCAGTTTCCTTCAAGTCGTAAATGTTTCTCATTCATGCTGCACAGTGGGCTGCCTACCACTGATATCATACTGAATATATACTTTTTTTTTTTTTTTGCATGTTCCATAGGAATGTCCAGAGCCTTTAATAAGGCCAACTTAACATGTTTACATCTTTTTATCTAACCCACATCTAAAAGTTGACAGCCATATTTCAGCAGTATTTCAGTATATTGTTGGGTGTGATATATACACTTTAATTCAAAAGCTAACTGCAGATGAAATGCAGCGATGATGAAACTGTGCTGTCAGACATCTGAAGGTGATATCAGACCTAATTCAACATTTGAAAAATGGAGGAAAAGAGGGAGCTGTTGCGTTGGGGAAACAGAAAGAGGGCTGAATGAGTATGTGAGGCGGGAAGGAAGGAGATCAAGTCACAGTTTTAGAGAGCATCACTTTTGACTTTTGACAGGAAGATCAATGGGGAATGATTAAAGTGGCAGAACAGATTATAAAAGATTGTATTTTTCCTTTAAGTTTTTTTAATCACCTTTTGGCAGACAAAGACAGTTGCTTGCCCCAAACTTTAAGCTCCAAATCATGAAAAATATAGTCAGATTGTTGATTACACATGACACTGTTTAAACTGGACAAAAACTCGTAAACACAGCAATGGGTAAAAAATCCAGTTGTATTCAGTCTTATATTAATTAAACATCTCATCTTTGTGTACATTGAAATGTAACATGCAGTAAGCTATGGTTCATATTTCCATGGGTGCAGAAATGCAAACTCAAGCAAGTGAAATAAAAAAGTTCAACAAGGGTCATTTACACAAATACACCAACACAAGGTGACCTGAGTGAAGTGGATGTCACATCCAAAGCAAGGTATAGGCAATCATCAGGGGGGCCAAAGCAAAGAATTATGGGATAGAAAATGTTGGCCCATGGGGAGATATGTTAGGCTGATGGATAAAGAGAAAACCGGGGAGAGACAGAGGGAGAGAGAAAAAGGAGAAGGAGAGAGACAGGTGGACTTGGTGCACAGTCATCTGTAAAGTTTGAATGACACTGCAGACAGCTGTGAAGAGCCAGATAAGGAAGGAGCGAGGGAATGAGAGCGGATGGAAACTGACAAAGAGAGGTAGAAAGAGACAGAGTTTGATATAAAGAGTCTCATAAAGAAGTAGATGAGTGAGATGAGAAAATACAAGAGGAGACACGGCGGTGAAGAAGAAAACAAAGGGGCTGTAAAGAGGGTGCATGTGTGTTACAATGTCTTCACAGGCATAGAAGTGACAGTTTATTAGAGAACACTGTCAACTCTGGTAGTCAGCTAAGGGTCTCTGTTTGATTCAGGACTCCTATTGACTCAAAGTCTAGTTTAAGTGTTTTGAGGCTGAATGTGGGTTATATTACCTGCACAGCAATAGAGTTTGAGACCCTTTCAGTGCATCCAAGAAAAGAACACATCTTGTGAATTTATTCTGAAAACTAGAAGTAACAGGAACTTCTCCTTTAGGAACTGAATGGTTCCTGTATTCTATTATTTTCTGAATTTCTTTTTAGGCCTGATGGAAAATCTGAGGGGTGACATAGTGAGAAGAATTTGCACTACACCACCCAATCAAAAGAGTGTATATAAGAGAAATTAAGGCCATACAACAAAGACAATGCTATCGATCGGTGTCATAGTTTAAAGAATGACCTTATCAAATGGCAACTTTTAGCCTGATACATTCCCCTCAAATGGCTTTAGTTGATCAGTAAATGCTTATCTGATGGGGTTGGTTTGACATCATAATGACAACTAAACCAAATGCACTCCCAAGTCTTCCTTTCATGTTTCAACAACTGTTTAAGTGAAAGTGGCTAGTCTGTAGGGTTACCCTTTGAACTGTCACACGAGGAGCTGGCAGAGATTCATTGGCCCATAAAAGCTTGGACGCGGTCACACTGTCAAACCATACCATGCTCAAGCATGCTTAAAGTGATACTCTGGGATGGAACAAGTTGGGTCCTATCACAAGGTTTAGGGCAGAAATTACCCCTACAGCAGTGTTTTTGTGCAGCAGAAGCCCAGAGCTCCCTGCTCCTCTGCCGGTTTCCTCTGCACTCAGACGGGCCCAATTTTTACTTGACCAAAAACACAAATAAATGGACTCCCACCGAAAAAATCTGATTTTGGTCTGCATTCACGCTTAGAGCATTTTCAGCGAGTTCCTTTCACACAAAAACACAGCTAAATAAGGCTCTAGTTCTCATCGTGGCGTAAAACAGCACTACCTCTGCTGCAGAGCCACAGCTGGCTACGAGGCGCTCGCCGCTTAGTGTGTCAGTCCGCGCACGCGACGTGCCAGATATAAACAAACGCAGGTAGTCTGCCAGGACGAAGAGACACGATGAGAACTAGAGCCTTATTTAGCGGTGTTTTTGTGTGAAAGTAACACGCTGAAAATTCTCTAAATAAAGTGTGAATGCAGACCGATATCAGACTTTTTCGGTGGGAGTCTGTTTATTTGTGTTTTTGGTCAAATAAAAATTGGGCCCTTCTAAATGCAGAGGAAACCGGCAGAGGAGCAGGGAGGGGTCTTTGGTGCGAGCACTCTGGGCTTCTGCTGCACAAAAACACTGCTGTAGGGGTAATTTCTGCCCTAAACCTTGTGATAGGACCCAACTTGTTCCATCCCGGGGTATCACTTTAAATCCTAAAAGAAATGTTATAAAACCCGAAATGTAATAACCGGTCAATAATATAACAACAGTGCTGAGCCCAAACTGTGATAAAATAAATTCAGTTAAACCCAAAATGTAATAACTTTTTACCAAAATGGAAGGAATTAATTTTCGGGTTTTACTTTTTTTTTTTTTTTTTTTTACTATTATTATTACATTATTTGGATCATTGTGTCATTTCAGGTTGTTGTTAGATTTGGGGCTCTAACAAGGCTCAAAGAAGACAACTGTCAAGTTACCAAGTTACTTACCTCTACCAAACAGACAGAGCTTTGTAGGCCATGCTCCTGAAGTTCCTAGACCTGTGAAAAGTATCATCAGCTCAGCAGTGGCTCTTCAGGGGTACTAATGACCCTGAAACTAAGATTCCTGCTATCTAAACCTACATTGTCTCAGAAGGTCTCTAGTTTCAGGTAAATGTCCCTGCAGTGGAGAAGTGTCATTATACACACTAAAAAAGCTGGTGCCCTATCCCAAACTTAAACACAAGAATTGAATAATTTCATTTATTTATTCATTTATTGGTGAAGGACAGTTTCATGCAATCAAATCATGGCCCTGTTTCCCTTTGCACATGGTTCTTCATTGTTAATAGTATAAGAAAAAATGGATTATAATTTCTCTAATGTGATCTTAAGTTATCTGTTCCTTACGACTGAGTCATTGCTGTAATTTAATTCCAAATGATAACTCAGATAAAATCCACTGAATATGACTGACACAGAAAAGATTCATAGAGGACTACTCAGATGTGAAATCTGAGTTATGTCCTGCCGGTAAATGGGAGGTAAAAGTACATTTTCTGTCCCTATTATGCAGGTGGCAGCCTAAGCTATCAGAGGTAAGAGAGAGGGGTGTTGGAAGAAAGAAGGAAATGGACTGAGTAGAGAGATAAGTGAAGAGAGATACAGGTTACCCTCTTTAAATCTCCTTTCCTCATTTCATGGTCTTGGCTCTCCCATCCTCTGTCTATCCTGACTTTAAATGAGAGTTTCCCATCCAAGTGTTTTATACTGTCTTTTTCAAAATGTGCTGCTGGACAATACATTCATAGAACAAATGCACAAAACAATTCAAAGTTTGTATACAAATCAATAAAATGAAAAGAAGCCAAAATATTAAAGAAGGAAAAGAAAAAGTGAACAAATCCGTAAATATTACACTTGAGGCTTGGTTTGAAAAAAAAAAAAAAAAATATATATATATATATATATATATATATATATATATATATATATATATATATATATATATATATATATATATATATATATACATATATATATATATATATCGGCTGTTATCACTCACATTTAACTGAACATTTCCACTGATGTTTGAGTGAAACAAGGTGAAATATAGTCCATGAGTCTGTGCAGGATTTGATCGAGCTTTCCAGTCTCAGTCTTCTTGTTTTTTTTCTTTAATCATTTCTTTAAAACTATCTTTTACTGTCTTTTTACTATCTTCTATTAAAATCAAATTCACTGGACTTGTTTCAGCAAATTAATATGAGTACTGTAAGTTCTTGAGAGCCTGTATATGAGCTTCATCTCCTGGTTAAAGCCTGTTCGTCATAGCAACAGCCCAGTCAATGGCTCATTGCAATATTCTGTTGTTTCTCAGAAGCAATAAAAATCAAGTATATAAAACAGAAATATGCACAGTTCTGACTAAGGTACAACACAGTATACAGTATGTGCTTCTTTGACAACTTAGAGTCATTCAAGGCATTAATAATAAAGTGATGTGATTTCAAAAGTTTCCATGTTCATATTACTACAGCTGAAAGTCCACATTGTCTGCACAGAGCATTGTCAGGAAAAGAATTAGAGAAAAGATATTAAATAGGCCTGGTGCTTTCCACGTTTGGAGTGCAGAGATGTCATTGTGTTATTTGTGACGTAAAGAACTCTGGCTTTAGACTCAAAGTCATGGTCTACCCTTTAAACTCACTTTAGAGGGCTCCCCTTTGGATGTTGGTTTACTTTGTACAAATGGCAACAGCTGCTCCGCGAGTTATTGACATTTAACACAACACAGACTAATTTTGATGTATAACTAAAACAGGAAACCTGTATGTCAGCTACATTTTAAGGCATTTAAAAGAACACAAGTGTATTTTGTTTGCCTCTGTTATACACAACTTTCTTATGTCACTGAATAACAGAAAGCAAGACATCTGGGAGGGCGACACGTGTCGATGTGATTGTGTTTTAGTGTATGAGACATCTAGGAAGACAAAATTAATAGCCAAATTTAAAGACAAACCCAGGTTATATTCAGCTGTCCTACATACAATTTCGTGCTAACAGCATTTGATCTATGGCTGCTGCAATGATCACAGTTATTCTTATCAGTCTCAACTACAACAGGGATGAATTCCCTGCAGGGAAGACAAAATGAGATCTCTGTGTGTGTGTGTGTGTGTGTGTGTGTGTGTGTGTGTGTGTGTGTGTGTGTGTGTGTGTGTGTGTGTGTGTGTGTGTGTGTGTGTGTGTGTTTACATGTGTGTGTTTTCATGTATGTGTGTACACGTGTGTGTGTTGTGCTCTTTGACAACTGAAGCAGATTCTGGCCTTTTTGGCTGACCATTGCAATCTGACCTCAGTGGCAGTTCATCAAAGTCACATATAAGCCACCATTTATCTTGGCTTCGACTAACACAATCACACACAGAGACATATACACACAGACATTCCATCATGCATGTGTTTTGCAATGTTTGATTTCATAATAAGAGTTATTCAATATTTTAAAGGCTGCGCTGTACATCTTGTAAAGTTTACATAAAAGAACTTTTCAGGAGAAATTCATAAACCTAGACGTGCTTATGTCTGTGCAGCAAATAACTGTTTTCTTTTCCAGTAAGCATTTTTTTTTCTATTTGGAAATGTCCACTAAGCCTGCACCTCAAGTTTATGCTTGCAACAGCACATGCTGCCTGATGCATTTCAAAGTTGAGCATTGAGTATCCTAGAAAAAAATAAAAAAATAAAAAATAAGCGAAAACAGAAGGAAAACACTCTTGAGCACACACATTTACCTGCTCCCTGTGTTAAGTGCTAAGATATATTTGCAGAGTGCCAGCTTCCCTTACCTTGGGGCACACTCTCTCTATTGACTGGCCCTAATTTAGACAGAAACCCTGTGTGTCTTTTAAACAACTTGAAGTAAAAGGGAGTTTGAAGCAGAGTGAATGAGACATGTGAACAAGAAAGAGAGAAAAGCTGCAGCGTAAGAAAGAGTGGGACTCAAGAGAGAAATGGTCGAGAAACCAAAAGAAGAACAAAGAGTTAACGATGCTTTCATTTTGGTTTAAATGTTATTAGAAGATTGAATTCACAACGCAGTATAGTAAATGAAGTGGTAAGTTATTCAGCTGCTGAAGGATACTTGCAGAACTGTGGAACTTTTGTATTAAAAAAGGTTAAAAGAGATTCAAGAAATAAAACAATGGATCATTCAAAGTTTAATTAAATTTAAGCCATTAAAAACAGAGACATGGTCTCTTTGGTGCTAATATCATTTTTTAACCCAAGTTAGTGTGGTAGCTAAAACTGTAGTGAGGGTCATTGCTCAGACATAATGAAGCCAAAAACACAGACAGCCTGACTCAAGCATTGCATTCACTATTGCCCTTCTTCTTCATGTAGTCTTCCTTTGTGGTAAAGCACAGAGAAGTGTGCCACACATTGCAGACATCACTAGAGCCAAGAACACTGTTTGTTACAGGACAATTTCTTACGCGAGACAAAGTGTTTCAATTTCAGGCAGTACAGCAGAAATAGAGAGCCTGATATGAAAATTGAACAGCATTCAACTGTGGTGGTGCTACATCAACCTAGTGAGGTTACTGCTAAGAAACTGACTAACGGTCTTGTGTTGAGCCAAGGCAGTGCTGGGCTGAACGCCCAGAGCAGTTTCCCAAAGACTGTAAAACATTTACTGTCTTTACCATGGGCTTTTCCCATTTGTATGCCTCATATTTTCTCCTTTACCCCTTCCTCTTTATTCTTTTACCCATCCTTTTCTCATCTGCTATGCATCCCCTGCAAGCAGACTGCTCCCTCAGTATCGGCTCTTTTTCTCTTTATTTCTCTGTCTAAATGTTCTAGAGAGCTGTTGTCCACTTGCAGATGTATTACATTTCACCTATCCCCATCTTTCTCTCCCTCCCTCTCTCTGTCTCTCAGTGGGGGAAGTGGGTACTCTTCTTAATCAAAGCGCCTGCCCCAGAGCTAACCCAGAACACTACAAAGTCTCATCACCATCATCATCATCATCATCCATGGGAACCGATCAATAATTCAACATGCAGCCCAATGCATCACCACGCATATTTCTGCTCAGTCCTGTACAGTGGGAGAACTCCCATACATGGGAAATGGAGCTATTCACTGAAGACCAATAACAAGGAGAAAATGGCAAATACAAGCCTATAATCTCCAGTTAGTGTGCAATAGTTCTCGCCCTTAGGCTTTAGGGCTTGCAGAAGTAGTGTACTTTGTGGAGCAGCATTTGAAATGCAGACACAGTAATCGAGGGGATTTAAAAGAGCAATGGAGCAATCACAAAGGTTCTCCCCCATGAGGCACGAATGATAATATGAGGCCATATCAAAACACTGTGAAGTGAATGCTTCCTTTTGTTTTCCATTGCCTTTTTGCCTGTTTTATGTTGTCAACAAATGCCTGCTATCTCCAAAAGACAATTTATGTTACACTTCTGCACAGGCATTGCTCTCTGGCAGAGCTTTTAAGTCTTGATCATCCAACTTTGAACCCCTCAAACAATGGAATATGCCTTTACATGCCCAGTCAATCAGGATGAGCCCACTTATCTGTACAGGAACCCTCCTGTATGGATGTAATAATCCTGACCTTTATCCACTTTGTCTCAGCAGAGACACTAACTGTGAGAGCTCTACCATGAGACTCAAACTCAACTCTTCCAACAGCTGCTTGATGCTGTATTCAGGACCCACTGCTTCTCACATCCTCTGAAGATGAGGAAAAAGGAGACATGCTGCTGGGCAGTCACCAGTGGGCTTAAAAACTTTTGAGCACTGTCAGCTTCCTCTGCTTCTTCTGCCCCTCTTGGTGTTGAGGCAGAACCTCCAGGAGGCTGAGGAGAACTGAAATGTCCCACAGTCAAACCTGTGGTGCTCTTTGTTTCATGCAAAAAACCAAGACGTCAGCAGTAGCTTCCCAAAAAAAGGAGCGACTTTTGACCTGGGCCACTGTTAAAACCTGGAGGAAAAACAGCGTTGAGCCAAGGGATTCTCTGCAACTAAAAGAAGGGATTGACATTCTGACGCTATAAAAAAATAATAAACAGAGGTCGACATCCTGTCCACAGGGAGGTCAGTGTTCAACATGAAGCATCCAGGCAGGGTGAGTCAAATCTGGACTTAAAAAAGTAAAGTGGATCAGTTTGCCTAAAGCCAATTCTAATACCACTGCTGTAGCCTCTGTCACCCAACAGAGAGTTAAAGCATTTATTTGCATCCTGAGGCAATGGCACGAACTGTTGAGGAGTGCTGTCACAGGTTAAGAGCACAACAAGAGCAAAGACCAGCCCAAAGCAGCCTCTGAGGGTTTTAATCTCACTAAGAAAAAGTGGGATTGTCATTGGTTTACAACAGGCGCCCTCAACTCCAAAGTTCGGCTCTTAATTCCTCTTTTTTTTTTTGGTCTTGTAATCTGATTGTCCTCTTTTTGTTTGATGGGCTACTGAAGAGAAGTTGGTTTGCCTGTGGTATGTTTTCTGTCTGAAACTATGAAATGCAAAAGTTAAATTGGAGATTTTTGTTATGCAGAGGCAGTGCATTTCAAAGTAGCTTCATTGCACCAGATTAATCCTCATAAGACAGAACTCAACGTTATGCACCTATACCTGGAGGAAGCATTTGATCCATGAATGGCCCACAGCTTCTGCTCGTATGGCACTGATGAAACATGGTGGCAACCGTGAGAAACCACTGCAACAACCTCTCATGGTACACAATTTCAATGCAATTTCAAACAGTTTAATTAAATATTGTTTAACACCATGATTTAGTTTATTTCTATAATCCTCAGGTGGTACTGGGATTATTAGAGTCACACTGCCCCCCACAGGCTGGGGATGAATCCACATACAACAAACTGAAGAAAGAAGAAATACTTTTGAGTTGTGTGTGTGATACTGAGGTATATTTTCAAGAGCATGGACTGTCCTTCAACTCTCTCTTTGCTTTGTCTCTGCCTCCATTTCAAACACGTGGCCATGAGATCCATACACAAACCGTGAGTACACACTCTCAGACACACACAAACACAAAAACACATGCCAAATTACTATGCACAACACATCTTCTACTCCAAAATAAATATAAAAAAAAAGATGAGAAAAAAAGAAGATACAAACACACTTAAACTTCCAAGTCAGCAGGGACACATAGCTGTGATATGATAAATGGATTATGTGTTCCTCATCAACGTCACAAGCACAAGCTTACACACACACACACTCACATGCACACACCCTCACAGCTGGACAGAGAGGATGATGCCAGGGGACCTAATTACGAACAGGGATGAGGAAGAGTCTGAGTAGTAAAAAGGAGGTTAGTGAAGGGACAGCAGAGAATTTGATGAAGTCAAAGGATGAGTACAAAGAAAGAGCTTCTTAGAAAAAATGTCATATAAAACTTTGCAACTCAATTATCCCTTTTTTCGTGGGACATCTAAACACATCACCTACAGGCAGCACAAGTGTGTGTTCAGTGAGTTTGTGTGTATGTGAAAGCTTTTCTAATAGAAGAACCACACTCCTGCTCAGCCTTAAAAACCTATCAAATATTTGTATCACAAGCTGATGACATCTAACACAGCCAGTGGAGAGACCTGCTACCTACTTCATACCATCATTCCCACTCCCTGTAGTTACAGGTACGTGAAAGGCTGTCAAGCACTCTCATCAAAAATGATTAGATTTTTCTTTTTTTGCTTGTTTAAGTTCTGGCCTGAAACACTTGTCTCCAATTGACCTCCAGTTATACAGAGGCTTAGCTGTGTGGGTTTTGAGTCAGAGTTGAGAGCCAAAGGAGAAATCTGACATCAAAGCAGCCAAAAGCAAAATGTTCTTGAGCTTGTGTGAAACTTTGTAGCATATACAAAAGATTCAAATGGGAAAATTAATTTAGCCTAAATCTGAATAGAAAGAAGGAAATGTTAAACTTAACCTATCTCCTGTCAAGGTTTTGAGGACTGTCAGCCTCCTCACGAACAGCTGGAGAGTTATATAAAAAAAAGTCACCCTCAGTACAGTGTGTGCCATTAGAGAAATGAGCTATTCAGTCTGAAGTTATTTTTTGCACCAGGCTGTAAATGTTTATTTTTGATGTCAAAACTGGCTTTTTTGAATTGGGCATATGTGATTTCCTGTACTTTCAGACCAGCCTCAAGCAGACACTTGATGAACTGGAGTTTTAAGAATTTCTGCATCTTTTCACATTTCCCATCCAGAGGTTGCTGCTTGTTGGAACCAGAATGACATGCTATTTCATTTTCTTGCACATGGTACACTTAATCCACGTTTCACCAAGCAGATCAGTTCGGTTCGTCTCGGCACGGCACACATTTTGTGGCATTTCCACTGACTTATTCCAGGACAGATCCACAAATAACCGAGACGAGCCGTCCCACTTTTTGGGACCCTTTGGTATGGGTGCCAAACTGAACCGATCCGCTCTCGGAAGGTGGAGCAACACACTGCAGACCGTTCATTGGTCACAATAATCGTCACTCACCCCGACAGCATCTGTATTTCTCCTGGCAGTACACAGACTTCTCTGAAACAAAGCTTGATTGCACTTTGTATCAAAGAGCTACATTCCAATCACAGAGAAGACGAAATGCTGCATGTCTTCCATCTATGCTCTTTGTTTACTGTGTCGCGTTTTTCTTCTTTGTTGGATTTATTAGCGGGGTACACTGTGTCGCACTGCTATGGCATCATGCTATTTTTTTAACAGCTGCAGCTTTCGGCATCTGGCTTACATGCCGCTTTCCACGAGAGGGCACAGTTTTGCTGTGGAAACGCTAACGGGATCAGGCTTAACTGTGCCAAACCGTGCCAAACCGTACTGAACCGACCCTGGCTGCTTGGTGGAAACGCGGCTATTGACACAAACTTTCCCTCGTTACTTATGACTGTAAGAACTATGTTGTTCTCATTCTTAAACCCAATTTTCACCAAGCGGTTCAGCTCTGTTTGTCTTAGTACGGCACACATTTTGTGGCGTTTCCACTGACTAATCCTGGAACACATCCCCAAATTACTGGCCTGTACCGTCACACTTTTTGGTACCCTTCTGTTGGGTTGCCAGACATACCAATCCAACCCCAGAATGTGGAGCTGGAAATAACTCTGCGGTCCCCCCGAAACACTGCGGTCTGAAAGAATCGTAACTTACTGTGCAACAGCAGCTGCTATATTTCTCCTTACGGCACACAGCCTTCACTGAAACAAAGCTTAATTGCGCTTTGTAACAAAGTGCCACATGGCAATCACAAAGAGGATGCATTGCTGGATGTATTCCATCGTTGGTCTTTGCTGTGTAACATTTTTTCTTCTTCGTTGAATTTACTTGTGGGGTACATTGTGTTGGGCTGTGGTGGCGTCACATTAGTACATGACTGATGTTGCTATCAGCATCCAGCTTACACGGCCCCTACCAAGGGGGGGCACAGTTGGCTGTGGAAACGCAACAGGATCAGACTTTACTGATCTAACCTGTACCAAACTTTACTGATACATACTGAACCACTTGGTGGAAATGGGTCTTTACCCATGCTATGACCCACTGTTTAAAATTTCTCAAGGAAACCTTTTGTTAGTTTTTGTGGCCTGGATTCTAGCCATAGTTTTTATTAGAGTATACTATGGTGTTATAGTCTATCATCAGCATTGTCAATGCTAACTGCTAAAATACAGCAATCAAAAGCCACAATAAAGCCACAGTCATTAATTTTAACCAAGAGTAGGAGGTTGTGAATGTGGGCTTGAACTATGGCTTATGAGAAATGTATGACTGCACACTCAAAGACGTGACTAATATGAGTGTATCTTTGGTATTCCCTGTAAACTGGAATATTTCCTTGTAAGTCTTGAAAATAAATCCTGAAGTATTTGCTGCAAAAAAATCCTATTTTTAGAATGGATATATTTTCATCACATTGAGGATGTAGTCCAACAGAAAATCTCATCTGATTCAACCAACCCACAGGAGCAGGCTTACTTACATGGCTGTTTTTCCTACAACCACTGTTTTTCTACAAAAACATGTGCTGTATGTGGGCTTACCAGTGTAATAACGAACAAGCTAACTCAGGTGAGCTTGTATCCCTTACCACTATGGGCTGTGGGACTTGCTAATGCTCAGACACGACACATGCACATACGTGAGAGAGAAAGATAGAGAGAATAAGAGAGGGAGAGACTCACTATCTCAGACAAATAGACTGTAATGCTGTTACCGCAGGCTCAAATATTGCCAGCTCACACAGCTGATGAAATATTCTCTGTTTACTCTCCTCCAAATGTCCCGCTAAATCCTGTGTGTGTGTGTGTGTGTGTGTGTGTGTGTGTGTGTGTGTGTGTGTGTGTGTGTGTGTGTGTGTGTGTGTGTGTGTGTGTTGTGTGTGTGTGTGTGTGTGTGTGTGTGTGTGTGTGTGTGTGTGTGTGTGTGTGTGTGTGTGTAAGTTAGAGAGAGAAGTGAATCCCTAAATAACACAATGTAGTGAAGGCCGCTTCTTGCTGCAGAACAGCATTTAGACCAACTCGTCCAAAAGCAAACAAACTCACATGGAGGAAGGCTTATTGTGGTTAATATGATCTTTCATGCTATTGGCTGTTTTCCCAGTAAATATAAACACCGAGGGAGCACAGCCTTTTCTAGAATAATTCATCAAGGATACAATCCCCTTCAAGTGTGAATTATATATATTTATATATATATATATATATATATATATATATATATATATATATATATATATATATATATATGTATATGTGTGTGTGTGTGTGTGTGTGTGTGTGTGTGTGTGTGTGTGTGTGTGTGTGTGTGTACGTATTTCTATGGAATCCTCAATGAACATGTAAAAAAGCAACAGCTCTTTCTTATTTGTTGTTCTGATCTATTTTTTTCTATGTACTTTCTGTAAATCCTCAATAAAACGTAGGAAAGAAAATCCAAGACTACAACTTCTTAAAACAAACTGCAACACCAGATTTCTGTGATTAATTTATCTTGTCAGGCACAACAGAGCCAATCAGATTACCCCCAAACCTGGGGAACTTGCAGACAAGCTATAGCAGTTCATCAGAATGATTGAAGGAGCATGAATACATCAGGGGGTCATCCATAGAGAGTGTCTCATAGTAGGACATTTGCTGATGTCTCGTTATTACCTTTTATTGCTGTTCTTTATACACGAGAAATCTCCATAATGAACCTATATTAAAAGATGAAACCAGAACCTCTGATTGATAGTTTTATTAAGTGATCCTATTTCTTGATGTCTGTGGACACAATCCAGTGTATGAACTCACATCAATTAGGAGGCCTAACCAAGAGAGGAAAGGCCAGAAACCAGCAGAGTGATGTACTGGAATAATAATGACACTGTTGGCAGACTAAGACAAAGCTAAAAGAGATACTGATTAACAGCTGAGTTCAGCTTTCTTCACATTGACTGATGATGCAGAAATCTTAAAGACAAATCCTTTCGTGAATGTCAATTTAAAACAACATGCAAGCTGAGTGAACATGTCTGCAAACACATAGGTGGCATTCAGTAGGGAAGGCCATACAATGTGAAGGTTACATCGTAATTTTCTGACCTGCTAATCTTTTAGTTTGTCATTTTGTTAAGCATTGTCAGATTTTGGTATAGCATGTTGTCACTAACATTTGATATTTGGCAGAAAACAAAACACGTCATCTTTTATTGTCCCGGGATACACCCTCCTGTAAATAAGTACCTATGGTGGACTTCTATCAGACCCACGTCTGATCTGCTCTGTTGTAGTTTGACATCCCCCCCTGCTGGACTGCATGACATCTTGGGTGATGAAACCAACTGTTTCCTGTGCTTCTTGCCCCAATGAAGAGCCTCTCTCCATCCATTTTGTCTTTCTTGCTCTCTGCACGCCTCTAACCTGTTTGTTGTACATCTTTAGCGTAGTAAACCAAAGAAGAAAAGTTTAATCCTGCCTATGACAATCATAAACTGTAACATTGAATATAAACAAAGTAAGTGGTGTGATTAAGGTTCGTAAGACTCAATATATGAATGAAGTTGGTTGAGGTTTTCTCAGGAAAGCTCTGGCAATGAGCTGACTGAGAATCAAAAGCGCAACAAACTGATGCATGTAGGAAAACTGTGAACACCACTTTTTTATTTTCATTTTCATTGTTGTCTAATTTCCTTTTCAATTTACCTGCTTCTCTCACACCTACTGTTTGCATTATCTGATCTTCCCATTCAGTGATTTTGGGATGATTACTTGAAAGGCCTCTAATGTGGATGCTCATAACCAATTACTTTGGTTATTGCTGCTTTTGAGTTTACTGAAAAGGGTTCCTCAGTCAAGTCAGCAAATGAGTCTGTAAACGGTAAATTGGATTCTAATGGTTCTCTCTGAGTTTTCTGTTTTATCATCCCATACTGAGTTAAGTGATGTAATGATGTCCGTGGATATATCTGATTGTTTTCGTTGTTGTTTTATCATAGTTGATCTAGGATAGTTTGATGAGAGGAGTGTGCTTTCCCATTTTTAGATATATATATAAAGTAACAACCTGGGATGTCCATTCTAAATATGCAGATTTTTTAACTGCTGTAAAGTCATATGTTGTCCTTGAATCTATTTTGTCTGTTCTGAAAATAGCAGAAGATCTTCCTGAAATTTACTAAAATGATGAGGTCATCATCAAGGAACTGGCTCATAACACAGCAGAGGAGGGGGACTTTAAAAACCAAGGTCTGCCCATAGCTCTGCACTCACAGTCCTCCAGACAGCTGGGGAAATCATGGGGAAAGGGGTTTGTAGAGGGATGAGTCTCAAAGAGATGTCAGAAAAAATCAAGTGTTTCAGTCAGAAAAAAAAAAAAGTTTTCCAACACACAAGCATGAGAAAAATAGTTTTTTTTTTTAGCTGTAAGTCATATAAACCTACAACTGGGGGTGCCAGAGGGAGAGTATATAACAAATAATAAGTAGATAAAAAGCACAATACCCCAATACTCATCTTTAAAGCTCTAACTGAAAGCCCTCCTTGAATGGGGGCACAGCAAAACTAAAGTTCAAAATGTTGAGCTAGATACAGCAAACAGCTTGATCAAAGAGTTAAATGCGGAATATGTTTTCCAGGGCATTTAACACAGAGACCATTGAAGGGTTCATGGACAGGGCATGATGTTCACTGTGATCGTGATGCAATATTCCAACTGGTTTGTTGGCAGAACCATCAAGTCTCCTCTGATGAGTATGACTGACATGCGGAGACATAGGGAATTAATTGGAGAACTCTTTCCTGTTATACACACTGTACTTAACTTCATACACACACACACACACACACACACACACACACACACACACACACACACACACACACACACGCATGTGTACACAGACCCTCGGGGGCTCTCACTCTCCGAACAAACTCTGGCTTCCTCACACTCTGGGAAAATCACTCAGCACAGCCCATTGCTTTGACAGTAGACATATGAGCAACTGACGCAGAGTGTGCTGGCTTATCAACCATTTAGCAGCTGATGACCTGTGGAAGGAATGGCCCTATCATGATAAAGTGTGTGAACCTTGCTCATTCAATTACAGGTCAAAGGGCAGCGTGTACATCAGCATGCAGCATCCATCACTACTGCTATTGATTGCACTGCGATAAGTGCCTGTGTTGTAAGTGTGTGTACAGGTCCGTGTAGTGTGTTTGGGAGTATGTATGTGTGGTAAATCGGATGTGATGGGGTGTGTAGAGGCAGTCAGGGTTTGTGCTGCTTTGGTTGGCACCATTATTTAACATGTAAGGCACACATTTTTTCTGCCCAAACTTTAGCAACAGAGCAGAGTGGGTTAGGAGCTTAGAAAAAAGTACTTAAATGGTAAATTAAGTTCTAAAGACTTAACATTGTAAGCTATCAAACATTCTGCCTGGTACTATATTTTCTGTACTATTTGCATGAATTTTACAGTGCCCTCTTTGATATATGCCATATAGCAGTGACCTTCAGACTATTTAAAGCTTTGTTTACAACACCAACACAAATAGTTTAAATTATTCATTTGGGTTTCTACTTATGTATCTTTGTCCTTATAGCTTTGGTTAAGCTTGAAGTGATCATTTACTGATGACGGCTTTGAAGATCACTGCGGCATAAGTTCGATGCTGAATAATAAACAAGGCTTCAAGAACACTTAACTGAAACTGATCTATTTTAGTAATCACCAACCAATAAGGGCTGCAGATGTTGTGGACTGTCTGAGCATTTCACTAGTCTAAAGGACGTGAGTTAGGCTGAAAATCATTGAGACATTAACAGTTGTTTTAAGCTATCGTCAGATACAATGGTCTGTTAATGATGTAACATATAACTTATATAATATGGATGTTAGTAAAACTTTTTATGGCTGATGTGCTGCTTCATTTCAGACCTGCTTTCTATATAACTGCTAGATGCACCTGCACCGCTGGCTCACATTTAAGAGACAGAGTCTCTCCTCCAGCATCCTGAAGATCACGATAAACTGATCTCCTTTATCTCCTCTCGCTTATCAGTCCATATTATATGTGAAGTATAGTGCTCTGTTAATATCATCAGGGGATAAAGCTCATTTTCAAGTCATAAAACACCTACTGTTACATAAATGGGATTCCTAATGCTATGAGCAACTAATAAAGAGATCAAGTAGGCTTAACTTTGCACCGTAAAATAATTGGGCACACTTCAATGCTCAGCAAAAAGCAAACAGGACCTACACAACAACACTGACAAAATGAGTTAGTTGATCTTTCCTGAACAGATATGGCTAGCTTGCTAACTTGCTAACCTTGCTAACTTACCACTTACATCAGCCTGAACTGTTGATCCAAGTCACATTTTCTCTCTATTCTGATGTTTGGTTTGGTTTGAACTTCATCATGTCTACATGCCTAAATACGTTAAGTTGTGATTGGCTGGTTAAATATTTGTGTTAATAAGTAGCAGTAACAGGTATACTTGATAAAATGCCCGTCAAGTGTATGTCCTGAACTGAAGTCTTTCCTGTACTAACAGCCCTCTGTAACGAATATTACAAAATAGTTGAACATTTTTCGAAAATGCAAGACCTTGATCTAATTGGTGAGAGACGCTGTTAGAAAGGGACACTAGCCACGGTTACATGATGAGTTTTTCATCTTTACAAATGGAATATTCATGACTTTACTGAAAACAATAGTATACATGAAATGAATAGTCCAATCTCTGGTGTACATGCCCTGCTATAATCAAACAGAATAGTCAATGGGGCATGCACAAACAACCGCAAACAAATTGAGGAACGTCTCTAGTTGCGTCTTACGTCATATCTAAGCATGCGCTGAAAGAACGCACCCTGACAACTTTCCATTTGAGTGGATGCATGATACCTCAATCGGTTTGGGGAAAGGAATAATCCACCCCTGTGAAATGGATTAAATGTCCATTCAGATTGGCACTTTTCTTTCAAAATGAGGTGTATACAAAGGTTAAATTCTTTCCGTTTGGGCAAATAAACCGAATGCAAGCAGAATATTTGGATCCATGTATACATGGTTACTAATAAACTGATTCATCTCACTGTGTATTCACCAAAATACAGCTTCTTTGAGTGAAATACTGCAATACTGGTGTAAAAACTGTAGCTCGATCTAAATGACAAAAAGTATTAAAAATTTCACAATGCAATTTGACCAAGATTTCCATCTGCAAACATCACTTGAGTGTATATTTGTTGTTCTCAGGCCATATTTATAACTCGGAAAACAAGAGCATACACAAACAAAAAGGGGGGAGTGGGTGTATTTTATTTTATGTCTTTCCTGGTGGCACTGTGGAATTGCATTACGACTGGTTCCTGAAATGCATGGTTACAAATTCTATTTTTGGTAAGAGTGCATTCATTGTACACTTGAAAGCAATTACACAGATATGGTTTACATTTTATCATGGAGCATACAGATACAGAGCAAACCTTCCAGTGTCAGAGGTATAACACACTCTTTGAAAAGAGTTAGGAATAAGGTCATCAAATAGCAGGAATACAAAAAGCCTGAAGTTCAAAGCTTACAGATATGTGAGAGGATGAGGAATGCTTCTGAAAGGACACAGATGTATGGATTTGTCCACATGGCAGTAGTAGGCCTGTCAGCAGTTTTCCACATCGGCGAATTCCCTTTCCTGCTTCATGGCATGTGAATGCGTCACTTCCAGTGACATGAAGGCTTGGACATTTCCTGCCTCATAAGTCCGTTTTCTCTTTCCATCACTCTTTCGCTCTCATTAAAAAAGTACTTGTGCTTACCACGTTAGCATAAATACATAAATTCATGGCTTGGTAGATGAGAGCCTCTCAACATACTGCTGCTCTTCCAAACACACACAAACTGAGATGCATGCACAAGAGTTAAAGGGTTTATTCTGATCCTTCCAGGGAAAAACTCCCTGAGTTGCTTTTTTCCTCATAATGTCAGGCCTTTCCAGCTCGCCTTTTCTAACAATCAGTTCCAAAACATCGGTTGAGGAATTTCACATGAGGATGTATGTCTTTTGGTCGAGCAGAACTAATCAATATGCCAATGAATACTGAGAAGCACAGACAATGGAGATGAGGAGAATGTACGAAAAGAACCCTGTGTGTTGCCAAATGTTTTGAAGTGCATGTGAAACGAAGGCAAGAAAAAGCAGAAGAAAAGAAGAAAGAGACAATGTGTTGGAGAGATCGCTGTGTTCGTGCGTGTACTCCTTTATATGTAAGATTTTTGCACAGCGGTAGCGCCTTAGCTCTGTAGCAGTGAAGCATGTATTGTAATCAATAGCACTTCAGCCAGAAAGCAAATCAATGGAGGCTGAGCTGTAATGGAATGCATGGTCAAGGGAGAAGCCGACTACGGGTGAGTGGTGAGGAGAGAAAGCAAACATAAAAAGATATGAATGTGGGCCAAGAGAGACACAGAAGAAGAGGTAGGAAAATGCATGAAAAAAATAAGAGGATAAAAAATACATTCAATGAATAAAAGAGGAATATGCGCAACTGAAAATAGAGAAATATAGGTTCATAGAGGCTTGTAAAAGGAAGAGAGTGAATTTAGGTGTGATGCAAAAAACACAAAGACATTCATCAGCATAGGCAAATTTCTGCATAATTGTGATGCCTCAGTAAGCTTGTTCAACCCCCCTGTGAGGCAAAAGCAAAAGCAATACAGGGAAATTGGCTCCAATGAGAGGAAAACTAACAATAACGACAGAGAAAAGACAAAAGAACAAAACAAGGAGGGGAGGAAGTACAGTCTAATGTGAATCTATGTTTGTGTGCATCATGAAAGAAAGACAGAAAAATGTTTTACTTCTTCTTCTCCCGTTGTGTTTATCTTACTCTTTGCTCTCCCACCCTGTAAATGAGCAGAGCAATACAGTGAAGACAAGACTCCATCACTCTAAGTTTATTTGCAGTTGGTGAACTCCTAAAGACACTGCCTTCATGTTCCAATGAGACTCTAATGATAGGTTCAATTTTTGAGTAACATTTTAACAATCTGCTGCATTTTAATCTAATCACTAGAATGCCTCTCAAGCTAATTTGTGTTTTTAAGGTAAATTGAACAGAAAATCCTGAAAAGTAACTCAGCATGGAGCAACAAATACAATGGATGAATGCAAAACACTTTAGAGATACAAAAATATCTCCTTACAATGCAAGTGTGGAAGATAAATGGGTTGTATGTCCATAAAGCCGCTGCTGGCTAATTTTGAGTTCTAACAGATTTAGCTGTTTTTGTTTTTTTTGTTTTTGTTAAGATTTTTGTTGTTGTTGTTGGTGGTGGTGGTGGTGGTGGTGGTGGCAGTGTGGGGTCAGGTGTTTGTAAATTGGATCAGCAGATTAGCTGAGATTAGAAATCTAGCTTTTTTTCACATAAGGCAGCTGGCTAAAGTGAAGCCTTTTCTTGCACAGCAGCACTTTCAAATGGTAATCCACGCTTTTATTACATCTTGGCTGGATTACTGTAACACACTTTGCCTGGGAGTCAGTTAGGGCTCCTTTGCACATATCCAGTTGGTGAAAAGCGCAGCCGCTCGGCTTCTAACTGGAGCACTTAAGAGGGAGCACATTACTCCCATCCTGGCCTCCCTTCACTGGCTGTCTGTGCATTTTAGAGTCCATTTTAAGATTCTTTTATTTATTTTTAAATCTTTAAATGGTCTGACCCCCGTGTATCTCTCTGAGCTCCTCCATCCCCATGCTCCTTCTCGGTGCCTCAGGTCAGCTGATCTGCTGCTCCTTGAGGTACCGAGGTCAACGTGTAAGTTCAGAGGGGACAGAGCTTTTTCAGTCGCTGCACCCAAATTGTGGAGTGAGCTCCCCCTCCACATAAGGCAAGCCGCCTCACTGTCCGCTTTTCAGAAAAGTCTTAAAACCCATTTTTATTCTTTGGCTTTTAACCCAGCTTGAGACTGTGCTCATGTTTTAGTGTATTATGGTTGTTTCAGTTTTTATTAATTGTTTCATTGTTTTAAATTATTTGTAGAACAATGTCACAATTTATTTTACTACGTGTTTCTTTGTTTCAATTATTTTTTTTGTTTTCTTTACTTATTTATTCCTGCACTACTTTTAGGTACAGCACTCTGTTTCAGCTGAGGTTGTTTTAAAGTGCTTTGTAAAAAAAAAAGTTAAGTCGCGTCGAGTTGTTCAACATGCATATTGGGTTGATGAAGTCATTTAGCCTTATGCAGCAACTTTTAGGACAGCCAATGACGGCCTTTCTTACTGAGGCGTTGGTGACACTAAGCTGAACAAACTCCAATAAATATAAGTAGTCTTGTTCTGTAACCTATAGGTTGTCTCTGACACTATTAGAAAAAAAAATCACACAGTGCATTCCATTTTCGCATCTAAATATCACAATAGGTTAAAGACCAGTTTGAGGAATACACTTACAGATCAATTATCTCTTATAGCTTTCTTTGGCATGATGTCTGTAAACTTGAGGGTCATCCCAATGAGCCCACATTTCTAAGTAATCCCACAATTGTGTTTGAGTGTGCGTCTGTAAGCAGTACTACGCTGTGGGAACATTTACAACAAAAATATTTAGCAATGGCAGCTTGCAGTTGAATGAGCAATAATATACACTTCCTTTGAAAACTGCAGTTAGTTATATTATAATCTAAATTCCTCTGGATGTTAAAAAAACAAATTTTAATATCCACATTTTAAGGCTAATGATTTATTTTAAAACCTGTATTTATTCAAAACAGATCAAAGTCAACATGTCAAGGACTTAAATGGGGATTAAAAAGAATGTATTTACTCGTTTTGAAACTTAATAGGAGCAATATTTTTCAAAGAAGTTTGGACAAGGATAAGAAAGCACTAAAAAATTGTGTAGTGATAAAAACAAAAAAGAATTCCCCAGAGTTCCCTCTAACTTCATTAAAATGTGTTCCATTAACACAGTGACTTCTCTGACCTTAGCTCATTTGAGATAAGAAAGGGGAAATCCAAAAATGGCCCTACTGGGTGACAAATTGAAACTTGACACACTTTCAAAGACTGTGGCATTTTGGACTTTTCAGGGGAGGGGCAGAGGGTGATACTGTTGCACTGATCCAATGGCAGGATTCATTTTCAAACTTCTTTTTCTGATATGATTAACCATTTACACACCATCCTAACTTCTAAGGCGTTAGGGTGGTAGATTTTTATGTGTTTGGGTAAGGATGCCGACACACTCAAATTCACACTTTGAAGGTTTTTTTCTCTATAAAAGAAAATCAGCAGCAGCGTTTTAGATGTGTGTTATATCATGCGCATGCTGATAGATGGGTTGTGGGTTCTTGGAAATCTGCATTAATGTTATTGTGTGTGTGTGTGTATGCATATGAGTGTGTGTGTATGTGTGATTATGTGTGTACTGGTTTAATGGGGATTGATAATAATGCGTTTGTGAGTGTTTTTTGATGAGCTAAGAGATGAGAGGGAATCTCTTTCTCTCAGCTGCATACATATTAATAACAGTTGGGGTGTTTAGAGGAAGCACTGCTGCACGAGTGTGCACGCATACGCACACTTACATGCACACAGACAGACAAAGCCAAAAAAGACAAAAGTTTTGCCTTTTTTCTGAAAATGATTTGACATAAAGATGCATAAACAGCCGGGAAAGTATAATTCTGTTCCCACACACACACACACACACACACACACACACACACACACACACACAGACAAACACACACACACACATGTATCTACTCTATCTCTCTGGGTCTGATAAACTTGCTTATGACAGCTAATAACTCCCAAATTCCCCCTGGTCTTAATTAGGGCCAGTTATTACAGTGTTTGATGCCCCCCCCCCCCCCCCCCCCCCCCCCCCCCCCCCCACACACACACACACACACACACACACACACACACACACACACTCTCTCTCTCTCTCTCTCTCTCTCTTTCTCCTCTCTTGTTTTTTTTCTCCCTCTCCTCCCCACACTGTTGCACAGCGTGATCCCTGCGTATTGTAAAATGTAGAGAGGATGAAGGGAGGACGTCTTCGAAAAAACTCCTCTGCCTCTCTGCTGGTGGTCCATGCAACCAGTCTGCATCCCACACACGTAAACACACACACACACACACACACACACACACACACACACACACACACACACACACACACACACACACACACACACACACACTTACACACATTCTCACTTAATTGCTATTCCCTACTTCTGTCTATTTTGCATTTTGGTGCTTTTGCTCATTTTATTTTCTCCTTGTAAATGTTGGTTCACTACTTTCTATTTTGCAGTTCAGAGTTTTTAATGATGAGATCGATGTAGAATGGAAAAAAGGAAAACATCAGATTCTTGAACCCAACACAAAGGTTTTCAAGTCCTTTTTTATTTCTGGAAACTCTGGAAACCTCTCTTTTTATTTCTTTATGACATAAATTTGTTCTGATTGTAAAGCCAAGTTACTGCCCCAAGGCCACAAAACACGTCAAAAAAACGTTATTCATCGTCAATAAAGAACTTTTAAACGCCTGGTGTGACAAATTTAGTCCATTAGAAGTTTTTGGTCATGTCAAGAATGTAAATAGACAAGTGGTTTAGCCATTGAGTTTGAAATTTCTCATCCAAGGTTGTTTTTTCTTTTTTTTCTTTTTTTTTTTGTTAGATCACAAAATGTTTGGAAAACTGACATCATAAAGTCCTTCAGATGAAGAAAAACATTCTCCTTGTCCCCAAGTCAACAAAACCAAACTATACAGCTGACATACAAGTCTCATGGAAACTTTGCAGAGGTATTGTACTGATTGTTAACAAGCTAAAAGCATCTTTCATGGATCTCCTTTACTGGTGTCAATTTTTATAATGATGAAACAAACGTTGGAAAAGTGGGCCATTGTTTGTTTTTGTTTTTTTCACAATAACCTGCAGATAACAGTTTTAGCCCCAGATAGTTCTTATCCAGCATTCTGAACAATTTTTCATTAGCAACCCATTTTGCCTGTGTATTTAATTATTTCAATCTAGACTTGTGTTCTGTAATGTGTTTTTGAACCCTGGATGTCATGAAGTACCTTTTCACATTGTTATTCACAAATTCTTTCTTCTTTTTTTTTTAAGTAAGAATTATTGAGTTTCTGCAGCATGCACCAAGCTTAAGCTTTATCCAAGTAGCCTCTGCCTACTCCAAATATAGCTTTGTGAAACGTTACTAGTTATACTTTGTTTTCGTTTGTGCACCTAACAGAAAATGTATTCATACACTAATTAGAAAATAGTCATACTCAGCACCATTATTAAAACACTGTAAGATGAAAGCTGGGGACCATATTAAAATAAACCTTGGGCCTTGATTGGTCCACAGGCCTGACTTTTGGATTTGCCTGTTTTAGGGTTTTGTACGGCAAAGCAAGGTTTGCAGTTTTGCAGGTTTGCTGGCGCAATGTTGTTATGAGCACTCAGATGTTCAGTTAATCACCCCAGTCCTGTCCGGCCTGATTAGGAAGCTGTGCAATAGCATTTTCAAAATAACCTACTTTGGCGCTGATAATCTTATTATAAATTGTGGATTAGGATCAGGCATGTATTTAGACTTTTTCAAGATCACTTAGAAAATCCTCATAGTCCCTTTAATCGAATTTATTGATCCAAAAAGCTCGATATAGGATCATGCAAAACAGACATAAAAGTGTTGAGTGAAAAAAAAAAAAACAATAATAAGAATACATGTACTATCTCCCCACTTTTCTGTTTCACTCTGTCACAGCTGACATATGTATTACATACATATGTCATACACTCCACAGGAAGTAACCAGAGTAAAAAACAAATTTAGGGGATATACAGAAGTCATTATGGTAAGCTCCATTCAGCACTGTTAATGAAATGTTGTACCCCATATATGGTGCATTTACCCATTTTCTCTTACCTACAACCTGAGACACTTTCTCTAAGGTTGTAAACCATGACAATCTGCTGATGGCAGACTTCTTTAAGCTTTTGATCAATATTATTTTGCAGTGTTAACATGTTAACCCACTTGCGATAACTCTTGACTGACTGATCATGTTGATAACCAGCTTCAGGAGACTAAATAAATGATTAAATAAATAAATAAACATATTGTAAAATCTTAAAGGAGCAGAAGAAGTACTAAAGATGAGGGGTTCAATTAGTGATAGCTTGATCTGACGAGCGAGTGACCTCGTGCATTATGCAGAAATTGTCCCTGGTCAGTACATGATGTTATGATCTGAACGTTGAGCATGTGGGGAGACCCCAAATATTAAATATTCATCACACACACACACACACACACACACACACACACACATACAACATATGCTGTCTTACTGTACACCACCTTTTTTGCAGCAGTCTCAAATTGGAGAGATGACTCAAATTACTTAAGTCAAGGAGTGAGAGATGTAAATATTCCATACAGCTCTGAAAGTCATTGTGTTTGTTGTGAGCTACTGTGGCTAATTTATTGTGAAGCAATAACAAAGACGTCTATTCTTTTTATGACGTGTGCCTTTGTGATGTCTGGATCATCCAACCATTATGTTTGTCACGGCAGTCATTGCCAGTTGAGCAGATGGTGCAGTTGAGGAACCAAACTTTAATCACTCTTTTAAAAAACAGTCACGTTATAGCTTTTGACAACAGGGCAGAACAACCCCAGGTGCATTTATGTAAAACAAGTGCAGAAAACAAACAGACCATGATGAACTTTAGATAGGAAAGCCAAAATGCATCTTATCTCCTTTGTCCAAGTTGTGAACATGTCATAGGATGATGAAGCATACAGTCCAAACTTTAATTTCTAATAAGTCAGAATGGCTTGTGAGTGCATTCAGCTAGCCTCATCCAAGAGTGCAACCTGCCTGCCAACTCAGTGCAGATAAACATGTCTGGGTCTGTTTATTTGAGCCGACTAGAAAGCTGAGCTCTTGAAAGCTCCTGCAGGGAAAGAAAATCTATATGGTGCTCATAGCTGTGGTGTCGCTCATCTAGTTTGCCAATTCAGTGGTTTTAATTCCAGTGTTAAAGTTGAAAGTGCCATTTAGTGTCTGCGATATCATTAGTGCTTTTCCATAGTTGCGGGGTAAATTGAATGGGTTGTAATTGTGTGTCATTGCAGTCAATGAGGTTGTAAGCTGTGATTCAGACTGAACATGGCACAGTGGGTTGCTGGCCACATTGAGGCTGACAGGCAGAGCTCAGTTTGAGAGGGTATGCCAGAAATAGCTGTTTTTGCATCAGACTTGACTTTGGCCGAAGCTATAACTGCCATTTTGATAATCATCAACTGGGAAAAAAAAAATCATCTAAGTTTTGTGTAGTATCTCTACATGGGTGGACAGCATTTCCACAGTGAAAAAACAGAGTTCTACTGTGATTAAGTGTGATTAAATTTGCAACCTGCCATTGGCCAGGCGCCTTTAGACTTGCGTATAGTTGAGTCATTTACCCGTTTTACCTCTCCTGTAATCCACAATTAACTCTGTTTGAACCCAAATTTATTGACTCAGATCAACACTCATTGGTCATCATTTACAAAGACTGCGTTAATATCAACACACTGGGATTTCACTCAAAATCTAAATTCTATTGTAGACTCAAAACTGAAAAGACATTTTAAAATTACAGAAACATTTTTAAAAACGGCACAAAGAGTGACTCACAAAGTACTTTACATACAAAGAGGAACACAACTGATACAAAACAAGTTAAAAAAAAATCAAATCAACTTACAATAAGTTTGTGAGAATTTTATTTGTTTTTTTAAGCAGTGCAGTTAGATTAGTTTACTCAGTAAAAAGACTGGCAGCTTCCTGGTAAAAAGAATAATATATATATATATATATATATATATATATATATATATATATATATATATATATATATATATATATATATATATATATATATATAATTCTTTTTACCACAAAAATCCTTGAATGAATTGCTCACTTACTGCACATACTGATTAATTAACTTTAAAGCGAACTAAAATACCTTTTTCAAAATGTAACACATGACTGTGTTCCATGTATTGGTGCCAACTGACAAATGGCTGTACATTATCCATTGTAATCCCTCCTTTCCTCATTATCTTGTGACTTTTTGCTCTGAAAAATGTCTTGAGGTGTTTATTTCTTGAGAAGCTAATTTCTCTTTTTGTCCCCTTGTACTCACTAGTTTCTTAAATATTCAACCTAAATCTATATATGATTAATGCTTTAACTTTGCTAATGAGCACATCTTCAGCATTTTGCCTAAGGTGTTTGCTGCTTTCACCTCAGTGACACCAGGTAGTTACCAGAAATTCAGCGGTTGAAAACTAGAAAATAAACCAGCCCTGAAACCAATTTATTCAACAGCCAGCCATTCTGAAGCAAGCATTCTGAAGCTGTCCAGATGGCTAGTCCACCTCTACATATAATACACCATTAGTGGAAGTGAAGAGGCTTCCTCTCCAGGTTTCTGACTGTCTTTTTGAAGAGAGACTTCACAGCTCTTAATGTGCTTAATATTTTATGTTACCTGGAAGTAAAACAATATGTGGGAAAATATGGCATGCACATAAGCTTTTGCTGACTCCCAAAAAAGAAACTGTCTACCAGGTTGAACTTACTTGTAGTGGACCTTTTTCTTCTTCTTCTTTTTTAAGGTTAGATAGAAGTCAAAATCATACCAGGGTACTAATCTGACAGATTGTGTTAATAACAACTCGGTAAGGCTCTCTCCACTCATCGGTTCACATAGTTGCAGTTGCATTGAGATGTAAACATAGTTTCAAAAACAAGTTAGATATTGGCACCAAGATGAAAAAAGAGTTTAACAACAGCTTCATTTTGTACTTTGGCAGTGCCTATAACAAGCTGTCATCACCATATATCTGTACTTTATCACCCAAATAAACAGTTGGTACATTTCTTATTGAAAGGATGAATAAGACTGTCCTCAGTATAGAGCCCTGTGGAACTCCAACTGAGTTGAGGTATGAAAATTAGGCTTTTTATCTTGACAGCTTGTGCTCTATTTTACAAGTATGACTTTTTCCAGCAAACGAGGGGCTTATAGCAACATTAAAATGACAAAGATCTAAACAAGTTTTAGGTCAAGAGAATTTAGCTCTTCTTTAACTTAATACACTTTCATGTTCTCAAGGGAATACTATAGCAACTTGCTTATTCTTTAGTCAGTCAAACTCACATCACCAAAGTAATCAAAAAAGTAATTCTCTGTACTGAGACTGTGCTATAGAAAGTTGCAATAGATATCCTGTATCACACTGTTTACGCCTAGAAGCCACAATGAAACTTGGCTTCACAACAGAGACAAACTCATCCCTGAGTCTCAAATGACAGAAGGACTGGAGGAATAGATGAAGCTGTCCATTTACACTTAAAATAATTATACTAGTACCCAGCAGGACTTGCCTAAAACCCTAACTGCATTAACACATGAAGACTGGATTACCCACTGGGGGTATACATTGTCTTAGGACCCATCACATGACATAATCAGAACAGTATCACCTGTATCCAAGTTTTTTAGTTGGCGAGGTTCTTGTTTGAAACTTCTTTGCTTAAGTATTTCCCCCTAGAGAGACTGAGCAATGTAAAAAGATCCCTATAGTTAGAGAACAGTTTCTGCACCTGTCTTAGAAAAAAGGAATAACCACTCTGGTCACACACACACAAACACAAAAAAACTACGAAATACAGAGGACAAGGTCTATTATGTCCAGAGCCAAAATCACATCATGAATCTCATCTGCCTGAGGTGCCTTGCTACTGCAAAACTTTTTAACTACCTCATTGACCTTTGCAAGAAAAACTATCAAGCCCTCTAGCTTTGCCTCATGTACTAAGTACAAGAAGTCAGTCTGATGGTGTCGTGGCAGGGCGGTGTCCTCAGATAAGCTTTTAATTCTATAATGATGAAGTTTCTAAATGATTATATTCATAAATTATTATCATTGCTAACACAGTAATTGAATAGTGGGTGCGGCTTCTGTTTTAAGGAGCAGATGCTTTGTTAGAGTTATAGATGGACCTTGATTGTATGGTGTTGTGTTGTGTGTTTATCACCATAAACATTTCATTCATTCATTTTACCAACAGTTAGCACAGGACGACGGTGAGCCACCATAACTTTCACTGAAAGAACACACACACACACACACACACACACACACACACACACACACACACACACACACACACACACACACACACACACACACACTCATGAATCTCTTACAGACTTAAGCTTGTATGGCTCATTGACTTGCCATTAAAAGAAAGAGCCTTCATTAGTTAGGATGTCCCTCCTAAAAGGGTACCAAAAGAGTGTGTATGTGTGTGTGAGGGTGTGAGAGAGAGGGAGAAAAAGACAGAGGGAAAGAATAAGAGAGGGAGCGAGAGAGAGAGAAAAGAGAGAGAGAGAGAGAGAGTATGCATGCGTTTCTATCCCAGAGGATTGTTGTCTGAGACATATGCATCTAACTATTCAAGCGATCTCCAGCACAACACGCACCCATGAAGGCACATTCATTAGCAGGAGGGGTGCCATTCCCCGACACTTGGAAACCCGCTGGAGCATCCATAACTGAAGCTGGATGCAGGAAATCAAAATGTATCGGGAGAGATTCAAACGAACAGAATGGATGAATGCACGCAACATTAAAGAGTATTCACAAGCACAGTGTTAGCAAGAGACAATCAGCTCTGGTCGGACACAAACAGGATTGGAAATGAAATAAGGCAGAAAGATCAGACATTTTCCAGACTAGAAATTTCACAATAGGAAGGAGAAGTAATGACAGGGATCATGCTCAGTAGCTTGTACATAATGTAATGGTAAGTAGGCCTCTATGTCAAGAAGTGATTTTCCTTTTATTGGTTTCTGCTCTCAGAACAAGAACTGCAGCCTTCACTGTACAGCTATGTCATCTTGTAGACGCTGAGATACAGTACATACACAAAAATCTCAAGTGATTTTCACTAAAAGGTGCAACTAAATAGTAATTCATTTGAATAATATAAACACAATAAGAATCTGCAATATAGACGAGTACAAAGGTTAGTTTGTGAAATGTTCTGTGGTAACTATGAAGTTATAACTATGAAGTTAGTTGTTTACATGGAGCGTAGTTTTGATTCCCACCCCAGTTAGCAGTTCTGTTCAGAAACACCAACTTGTGCACTTCCTGGATTGACTACAAGAAGACACACATAGATACTGGAGTGCCTGAAGCTGTATGAAGTCACCCGGATACTGCAAACCTTCTGCCAGAACTCAATAGGACTATGGAAGACAACACTGAAAGCCAATTCAAAGCCAGTGGCACAAATGAGAATCAAGTGTGGTATATACCAATGAGATGCTTTGTCCCCACTGCTGTTTTGCATAGGCCTGAACCCCCTCAGCAAGATCATTGCTGAGAGTGGCTATGGATACTGATTTCAAAGTGGGACAACCATTAGCCACCTCATCTACATGGATGACATCATGCTGTCTGCCAAGAGTGAGACACCTATGCCCTGCCAGTCATCAGATACCCCACTGGTATAATATCCTGGCCACTGGAAGAGATGAGAGCCACTCATTTTTAAACAAGGAAACACCCTACCGTGCATAGAGGGTTTCACCCAAAGTCCAGCATCCTGAGGCTGTACATCAAGCAAAAGGAGGGAAAGGAGGGAAGCCAAGGACAAGTGAGTGTCAGAGCCACTATCCAGGAGGAGACAGCTGGCCTCGAGGACTACATCAGGAAGATGGCACCCTGTGATGACCTGCTAAGTGAATGCCTCATGCAACAGAAACCGAGTCAGGAGGAGGAATCAGAGGGGATATCATGGGAAGACAAGCCACTGCATGGTATGTACCATCAACAAATTGAAGAAGTGGCTGTTATCAGAAAAACGAACCAGTGGCTGGAAAAAGGCTGTACTGAAACATAGCACAGAAGCACTAATCATAGCTGCACAAGAACAGACCCTCAAAATGAGATCAGTAGAGGCTGGGGTTGACTAGGCAAGACCCAAGACTGTGTAGAGAAGCCCCTGAGACAGTACAGCACATCACAGCAGGGTGCAAGATGCTGGCAGCCAAGGCATACACATAACGGCATACCAAGGTAGCTGGCATAGTTTACAGGAACATCTGTGTCGAGTGTGAACTGGATGTCTCAGGATCAAGATGGAAGACACCTCCCAAGGTGATGGAGAATACACCAAGGTCCTGAAGGACTTCCAGATCCAAACCGACAAGATGGTGATAGCCAATCAGCCTAACACAGTGGTGGTCAATAAACATAAGAGGACAGCAGTAGTGATAGATGTAACAATACCATACAATGGCAACATCAGTAAGAGGGAGCATGGGAAGCTGGAGAAATACCAAGGGCTGAAGGAAGAGCAAGAGAAGATGAGGGGTATGAGGGCAACAATGGTGCTAGTTGAGATTGGGACACTGGGGGCTGTAACACCCAAGCTGGGTGGAAGACTCCAGCGGATAATGGGGACAACATCTGAGATTTCCATCCAGAGGTGCACAACCCTAGGAACAGCTAAGATCCTGCACAGAACCCTTAGGCTCCCAGGCCCCTGGTAGAGGACCCAAGCTACAGAATACTTCCCAGGGTAGGTGAGGGGAAGAAAGAAAGATAGATAGATAGATAGATAGATAGATAGATAGATAGATAGATAGATAGATAGATAGATAGATAGATAGATAGATAGATAGATAGATAGATAGATAGATAGATAGATAGATGACACTGCCCAGGAGTCGCACTTACAAGTTAAGAAATCCTGAAATTGATCCTTGCTGTACTCCACTGGCTACCTTGAATTCATTGGAGGAGTAGTCAGAATACCATTAATATTCAAATGTGTTACGACACAATGGCATGGACCATTTTGTAGTGCAACCAAACAAGCTCTTTATAGCTTAATGAAATCAATTAACAATAAATGAAAGCACCACCTGATTGCATTTTGCTGCACATGTAGTACACATTGTACCGTCCATTTAGCAGTATTACAGTGTGGAGAACTAAAGAAAAGGGCATGCAGCCTCCTGTCTGCAACTCTCCTCATTGTTCTCTTACTTCTTTCACCTCTTCAGTTTCATTTGCTGACACAACAGTCCATACATTAGCAGGAATAAACTATCTGCATAGGAACGGTAAATTATTAATTATTGAAACTGAACAAACAATAATTCTAAGCTAGGCAGAATGAAAATAGTTTTATTTCAATGACTTTAATTCTCTCTTTTCATAAATGTTGAATTTCATTTGAATAACCAAGGTGGTGGGGGGGATCACAACACTGAGCCACAAATTCTAGTGTGAAGAAAGAGCTGCCAGAGAAAGAGGGCACATGAATGACCACCAGTGCGTTAGGATTATTATCACCATTGTTAGTGAAATGTCTCCCTACACGCCCCTCATTAAAACCATGCTCAGTGTTATAGTCCTGAAGCGCAGGGTAAGTCAAGAGCACAATTCTGTCAATGTGCCAGAGTGACTTTTATTCAGAGGCCCTGAATCATGGCAGTAATAAGTGGATTGTAGCAGCGACAGATGTTTTCAGCATGAGTTGTCCAGTAACAGCATGTGCTCTTAATGTGGCTGATGATCAGGTTACATTAAAGATGATGGATGCACAGAGTGACGGCAATGCTGTTAGAAAGACTCCAGCACAGAGTTTATGCTTTTCAAAACTGATGTGTCAAGATGTGAGTTCCTGTTAAACAGTTTTAAGATTCACTGATTTGATTGTTGTGACACTGTGAAACCAGCATTAAATTATCATTGGCTGAAGGAAGAATAACAGAATTCAATTCATGTTGCAGCTTTTATAATGATGCCAAAACCAAAGCACCTACATGAGCAGTTCCCCTATAGCATGGCTGTTAAAATAAGTGGCTCCACAGTGAATTTGGTCAGTAATAAAAGGGCAGTCGATGTGAAAGTGAAGACTGAAAATTATTGAGCTAAAAGCTTTCCCCCTTACTAACATCAAAAGATTTTAACAACCACAAAGTGATGGTCCTTTATTTTAATGCTGTCTTCCGAGGAAAATAAAATTCCCCATCACTGATTTACAGCCAAATAAATAGAACACCATGCAGTCAAGTCTAAAGAGTCTACTTGTCCTGAACATGTTGCACAATTAGTCTTGAGATAATTAACACAGCAGTTTGACACTCAGCCACTTGAACATGTAAGTAATTAAAGGAAACAGACAGTTGTTGTACACACCCTTATACACACACATACACACACAAACATTACAAAGATACCCTCAAGTCTTCATGCACAAACACAGGACACAGGAGGATAGAGCAGAACTCCAACATACATTAGAAGTTATCACAAGTTAAATCAAGTTGAAACAACAAACCGAAAACTGGTTCACACAGAGTACAAGATAACTTTTAAATTACAAAAAACCAAATTGTCCCCCTTCTTCTTACTACAAAGCAGACTCTTTTTGTTTCACATAAACCATTTAACAAACCAGTATTCTACAGCTGATCCTCACATAATGACTTGCTTTCTTAAGTGAGACCCTGTCTGTTTGATCATGAACTCATGTATGACAGGACCAGAGCTCTTAATACAGAAAAGACCAGGTGAACTCAGGTGGATCCCTTTTTTGCTTTTACCTTAAATCCACTTGGATAATCAAGGGGAGATATGGGTAAAGCAGAAGAGACAGGATAAATAAGGATTAAGGCTACAAAGACAGGGATTGTGCATAAAGCAGTATTAGCAAAGGGCTTCTGAAAATTTTGCACATCAAGATTAAGTTGTCCCACCTGGGCATTTAGCCAGCACCACAGCCACAGCAATTACTTTACTTAATAAGTGGTAAGGCCTGATTAGATCTGTGCCTCAGAAAGAAGGTTACTCATTGCTGTAGCCTTTTGACTGCAGCAGTTAACAAATATTTTAATATTATGTGGGCATATTGGGGTCATCCCAAGCTAAAAAAAAAAAGACATTCAAGTAGATATTGCTAAATGCCAGACACTGAGGGTGTTTTAAGTGTGTATGTGTCTCAGATGAATTGCTAAATTTGACTGTTTGGCAACTCCACCTAGACTCAACATCTTAAACAATCAGTTGGATGGAAATCCTATGAAAATGTATTGCTTAAAATTACACCAGCATTCAGGAAACAGAGCTGGCTCCACAAGCCACTTCTTCTGTACACACTCAGCACTGAGCAGGACTATAGTAGGGTGACCATATTTTGATTTCCAAAAAAGAGGACAACGGCACTGGCCTCAAGGCACAAATTCAGACAGGCTTCTTATATTCTTAATATTTTCACTGCCCCGTGGTTACTCCCGTCTGTGGAAACACCACAGTACTGGATTTTTTTGAGTGCTTCATGAGTGACTTCAACAGAATGGGGGGCTATTACACCTAGAGATGGGTACCGAATCAGGTACTTCTAAAGGTACTGACAGAATTCTGTCAAAAGTACAGAGTACCGATTCATGTAAAATCAAAAGGTACCACGTTTGGGTACCTGAACACATCCTTGTGACTGTGAGGAAGTGAAAGAATAGTCGATTTTCCATGATGGACATGAACACAGCATTGCAAGGGTATATACTGAAGGATATATATGTTAAATTGAAAAAAAAAAAAAAAAATATATATATATATATATATATATATATATATATATATATATATATATATATATATATATATATATATATATATAATATTGTTAAAGAAATCGATATTTTTTACCACATAACTACAAAAGAGTACCGAAAATTTGTACCGTTGAGCACTGGTACCGATTGCCAGGTACCGGGCATTGGTGCCAGCACTCCTAAACTTTTTAGCAACGTCAGAGTCAGGAAATGTCTTTTTTTAGCAAGGCACTGGTACAGTCCATGGACCTGTAGCTGTTGTGGTGTTTTACAGAATGAAATGCCATTCTCATGTCATGTTTTTCAGTGTCCATGTGAGCTTTGAGATCGCCAGCACCTTTATTGGACACTGAGACATATGTGCCAGCTTTGCACACGGTTCACTCCGCCTCCCACTTGTCCCGATCGGGACGGTATGTCGGAATTTTTTTGTTTTTGCAGTTCATCTGTGAAGCTGCACTTACGCTTAGGCATCTTCCGTGCAATACAGCTCCGCTGTCTAAACAGCCCCGTCTTCTCCGCTCTCCGTCTATGTCTCTCTCTCTCGCCTTCTCTCTGATCTTCTCACTCTCTATGCGTGTGTGTGCACGCGCAGAGCAGACCTGCCCACAAGGCAGCCTCTCGGTAAGTGATGCGCATGATAGTATTGTTTGCAAGCGCCGGTCAATTTACGGACGCGAGTAATGGTCCTATGAAAATCGGTGAACACCGGACATTTTCGTGAATTTATTAAACCCGCCCGGACACCCCGGACAGGACGTAAAAAGTGGACATGTCCGGGCAAAAGAGGACGCTTGGTCACCCTAGACTATAGGGCCGAGGTGAATACGACAAATATTTAAAATACACTGGAAGAAATGCTAACACAAGCTCAGCACATGCTCATAGTGTTGTATGTTTTTATGGTTCTCTCCGTGTGATTCATGAAACCATCTTTGGGTCACAAAAAGAGTCTGACATTCTTCGTGCGTTAATAAAAAAAAATGTTACTGAATTTATGAGGTCTTGAAGTCATCTGTGTTGTGACTGTTAGAATTAATGTTCCTTTTCACATGCTCCTATGCATGTCAGCCATCTCATTATCATTTGCATTAACCCTGGATTTGAGTTGCTCTATTGCCTTAAATGGTCCTCCAAGCTAGGCAATTTGTTGAGCCTCCTGCATTTGCTCATAAAATGCTTTCACAACCGTGTTTTATTATTTCCACTGCAGACCCCAGGTGGGGGATGTATAGAAAAAGCTTATTTCTTTCTGGTCAGCTTCTAGGTGAAGAGGTCACTTCATCCTATTGATCTTATCTCATTATTGTTTAAGTTTAAAATAACTATGCTTTGACATTTAATGTGTCTGACCATTTGGGGAGAAAAAGATTTTGATTCAGTCCTTGATAAACTGCCGCTGAGCTCACTGTGCAGGAGTAAAACCTGTAAAAGTTGGAGTCGAGGTGGGCAGTGATTATTTGCTAAGGAGGCTAATGAATATGGTATCTGAAAACTCAACTGTCAGCTGAGGAGTAAGTTTATTTCTACAGTCGGAGACAGTTTGACCTCCATAACTGTAAATGTCATTAGATGGAAGAGTAGCTAAGAGTAGATAAATAAGAGTGAGGAACAAATCAAAGATGGGCTCCTCTGTTCTTGATTACTCGTTCATCAGTCACTAATGGAGAGGTCATTGTCTTTTTGTCATTATTAGCATTTATGGGTTTATACATTTTCTTTTAGTAACCACATCTTGCAGTATCGAATTAGGAATTGTAGGCTCCAATGGGATACCACTCCCTTTGTCTGACATTAAAAAAAATATTATTATTATTATTAATTAATTGATTAAAAAAAAATCAGAAGAAGTTTGCCTGGATAAAAAAAAAAATCATTAGTCATACAATTATGGCTGTTGGTTATAGCAGCAGCGGGGGTTGGAATGACCTGGGGGGTCATGAAGTGCCTTTTTAGATCAATAACGATTTATAACTGTATATTTCACCCATTAATGTAAAAATATAAACAAATAAAGGTTATATTTTATATAAAACCATGCAAACAGAAAAGATGCCACCGATTGATTAGTTCACCTTTATCTGTTCTTGTTTGTTTGTTTGTTTTAATTGGTCTATGTATTTATTTCTATGGCAAGGACTTGCTGGTCTGTGGCACTGCTTTCATATTGTCCAATAAAGGTAGACAATTCAACTCTCCTAAACCCAGAATAAAGGGACCACATGATTATAACTACAACATCCTTTATGTATGTGTGTGTGTATGTGTGTATATTGGTCAAGATTTCTTTAATGAGTATTCTTACTGAAATGGAGAAAAAAATTCTCTGTAGCATTGTATGAAGTTTGGCAATGGATTTTTTAAATCTGAAATCCAAAGGCTGTTTCTTTTTTTTTTTTTGCTCCTAAAACGCAAGATAAAAATGGGGCAATTTCGCCTTACATGTATTAACATTGTACAACTTAAATAAGAACAAAGAGCAGCAGTGCATTTGGACCCCATAGTCTTATAGTTTCATTTCCCAAAAGCCGAACAGCCTTTCAATAAATCCCTCCCTTAGTGTTTTAGTCCACTCACCTGTGTATGACTTCAGAGCTCCATGGCATAATTTGTCTGTAGAGGCCTATGCAGAGTGACTCACAAATATCTGTGGGCGAAAAAAAAGAACAATTAATCTTTATCATGCACTCTGGATGAACCTCTCTCTGAGTTATTTCCTCATCATCCCTTAGAAATCACTAAATGGGCAAATTGAGACAACTGCAGGGATGAAGAAAGCGGAGAACTGTCAGGAGAAAGCATCATGGGAGAAAACACTCACATTTAAACCCCCTCGAAATATTTCTCTCATTTAATTTGAACCAAAATTTAGCACCGCTGGACCCCTGATAAGATTACATCATATTTTATCCCCTTTGTTACCCGATTGCCCCGTTTCCATGGAATCCTGAGGGGGCCCTGTTTCAGAAGCAGATTGGTCGTTGTGGCTGCTTCCCACTGCGCTGCTAATTAGCAGTCTCATAGCTTCCCTCAGGTCTGTAGTGAAGTTGGTGGGACAACAGGCTTTCACACTGATGTGCACACACAGACAAAAAAAAGAAAGCACACAAAAACACAAGGATGCTCAGCACACACACACAAACACAATTTTCTTCTGTGTGGGGTTGGTGTGTATGGTGAAGTCAGTGAGACAACTGCACTATTGTGCTTTTATCGCGCAATTGAAACTTCACAATACTGTCTCCCACTTCCTTCCCTTGCCTACATGTGTTTGTATTTTTCTCCCTTTGTGTGTCATCACGTCTCCTTCTGCTTTGCTTGGGGATGTAATCAGGGAAACAAAAAAACAGAGGGGAAAAAAGGGAAGCCAGTCAATTCCCACTGCAAATGAAGGGAAGGCGAATGTTGTATAATAAATTCTTGGAAAATAAAGGTCCCTCTGCACTGCAAAGCTCACTCTGTTCTTTTACCCTGATAGCTGCCAAAGCTGCATCCTATTTGGCTTCTTTTCTCTCTTTCCTCATAACTTACCTTCACCCCAAGTTTTCATTAATACTACTCTTCCCCTAACCACCAACTTTCTCTCGTGGAAGAACAAATGAGTTACAGACACTGTGACCATATTAAACAGTCTATGCTGTTGCCTTTGATGAGTGGACATCACTGACCATAGAGTCTAAATGACTTTGGGATCCCATGACTTTCCAATATCTTTTATAAGATCTGAGCTAGATCACAGTCACAAGACCCCTTTTAGGGAACTGGATGTCAATGGGGCTCTCAATCACAAATGCTCCTTCTGAGACCTGAATCAGATCAAAGGCCTCATTTTTAGGATCTCATGAAGAAGAAACTCTGTTGTTCAAATGGGGAGGAGCCACCTGCGAGGCATCCATATTAGAAGCACACTGTTTTGAAGTCTTTATTACTGTAATAGGACCTGCTCCAAGAATCTGGACTGTAGTAAAAAAATCTTCTTCTGGGGCTCTTGTCTGCTTGTTTTTTTTTTTTTTTTCATTGGTTTTGTTTTGTTGTTTGTTTGTTTGTTTTCTTCATCTTGTCTGCCTCCTCTTTTTCTTTGGGGAGGAGACCTCTTGTGTTTCTTTGGTGCCCTGGGCAATTGCACAGTAGGGTACTTGATTTCTAACCCCACAGATCTTTGACTCTCTCTTTTTCATGCTGCATTGCTACATTAGTGTTGTCTAAAACCATGAGTGAGCAGTGGGAGATAAATTTGAAGCGCTCGTCCTGGGAATTACAGGGTCTGCAGTATTTGCTCTACTGGCCTTTGTATTGCTGTAACTTGCTGACATAGGTCCAATCAGCTGCACCTGTATGCTTTGTTTGTAGACAACTACTCAGAGCTTTTTGCTGATACTTTACTTCTCTTTGACACAAAGTACGTATTCCTTTTCCCTTGTCGACTGGGATGTCATTTTCTTGATAAAATGTTGGTTTCAAAAGCTCTGTGATGTTGTTTTAAATTTTACTGGCAGTAGGATACAGAGTACACTGTGCCAAAAAGGTACAAACTGTTTACAAGAGTAAATCAAACTTGAGAAAAGTGATCCAGGATAACTTTCTTCAATCTTTTTAATTTTCAAAAGAATATCCGTAAATCAGGATTGCTTTTTACATCAAGGAAACTGAGCAAGAGAAAACTTCTCTTTTGACCTTTTCATACACTGACACCACACTCAGTCAGCAGGTCACTTGATCAAATGGCAGGAAAAGATCTTGTTTGAGAATGAAACACTTGTGAAACTTTAAAGGCAAAGCTCAATCAGACAAACCAGCAACGGAAAGCCTTTTGTCCTCTGATGCACTGTCTTGCATCATTCTGCCTTCAAACTGGGGTTTATTTGGTTCAAACAAACATGAAGTGCCATTCTCTGAGGAGCTCACATGATGAAACAGATGATTGTCAGGTATGGCAGGGGCCAGAATTAAAATCAACAAGGGCTCCCACCTCAGGGCCTGAAAGCTACCAACACATGAACCTCTTCCTTTCTCAAGTGGTCCTTATAAGGTTTTAACTGTTTTTTGTTTTCTTAAGGGGTAGGTGAAGTTTAACATATGGCGAGGCTGAGAGATGAGTTTAAAATGCAATGTATGGAAGATAACTGGGGTTAGGTGTCAGGGTGTTTAGAAATATTTGTTCACAGGTTGGATCAACATATCGATTGGGGTTTTTAACAGAGAAGTTAAAAAGGAACAAAATCCAGAGAGGCTGACCGACAGACGTTAAGAGATATATAGCAGGTAAGAGATATTAATGAAGACATGAAGTACAGTGTGACAGGAGAAAGGATGGAGGCAAGGAGAGGGATGTTTATTTTCCCCATGATCATGTAGCCGTCTGTCTCTCATTTAGCCCAAGGTTCTGATTAAGTCGTTTGTGTTTAAAGAGGAGGAAGCCTCTAATTCCCCTCCTTTCATCTAATTTAATTATGTGCTGACATTCTCCCTTTCTTCCTTAGAAGGATAAAAGCAGCTTAAGCTTTTATGTGGAGCCTTAATGACAGCGGCGAGGAAACTTTACTCGTTGATTGCTGAGCTTTAAATGTGTTTAGCCTGAACACAGTGCTGCACCAAACACAGTCATACATACGCTTTCTAAGACTTTCTGTTCCACACAATTTTCCTACAGCTGCTTGTGTTCAGGCTTTCAAACACACACACAGTGAAACACAGAGCACTTTTTAACCTTTTAACTGGAGTTCAGTCAGGCAGCTGGAAGTTGAGTTTTTGATAACACACAGCTGCTTTCCTGCCTCTGAGTAGTATGTTCACTGTTCTACTGAAGTTGGTCTACAGTTAGCAGATGCCGAAAAGCAAAGTGGCAGAAACTTTCTTACTGAGTTTACATGTTCTCCATGTTTGTGTATATGTTTGTGATGACTCCTCAAGTTGTGTGCGTGTGTGTGTGTGTGTGTGTGTGTGTGTGTGTGTGTGTGTGTGTGTGTGTGTGTGTGTGTGTGTGTGTGTGTGTGTGTGTGTGTGTGTATATATGGTGTGCAAAAAAAATGTCCCCCACATCGTTACACCACCAAATTTGACTACATACATTTTTTTATTTGTTTTTTGACACCAGGGTTTTTTTAACTAGTACTTTTTAAGGCTGTGTATGTTGATTCAAGTACCTATGGAGTCAGCACTAAGTGGACACCGAAAGAACCACAGCTTTTTTACTCTTTTGAGTTGACTGTGATTGTACCTTTGGAGCAGTGTGAGCATTTAAGCTCAAGCTAAAGATACACCAAAGGTTTATTTTTAATGGAGCTCACACCAGGCATGCTTTAGGCTGAACAAAGACCAGGAAGTCATGCATACATACAGGACACATCATCCACTTGATTTCTTGCAACATTTAAGTTTCTCTGTAGGTACAGCATAACGCAGTAGATTAAACTCATTTTAACCTGGAAGGGGAAAAAAAACTGTACCATGTCCTCTGTCAGCTTACATTAATGAGTACCTCATTCCAACTCACCTCCTGACTCCTCTACCATTATGTCCAAATGAGCCATAACTCATCCACAGAAAGACACTGAAACCTGACATCGCCCTCTTCAGCCAGCGTAGCTGGTCAGAGCAGTTTTTTAGTTGCACTATGATCCCAACACATTTTCTGTGTAACAGGGTGCACAGCATTTAATGGAGCAAAAACAATCCCTTGGAAATAGAGAGTATGTGTATTAGCTGCAGGGGTTACCACTTAGCTCAGTCTTCTCGTTGATAACAGGCTGGGGAACTTGAATATAAGCTAAGCCATTAACCACCATGGACAAGGCCAGGTCTGCTGGGTTAGTCTAACAAAGTGTTCACTCAGTCAGCTAACTGGTCTATGTTGTATGAGTCAGTTTGGTATAATGTCAAATAGAAAATGCCTATGACTGTCTGTTGAACACAATAATGAAGTAGAGTTTCCAACTTAACCTTAGTCTCCCCTTTAAACAGCTCACATGATGTATTTTGGTGAGTTATCATAGGTTTTGTTGTTATGCAATAAAAACAATGAAAGCTTATTACTGAATGTTTTTTTTTACCAATCTCGCAATCAGTAACATAACAAGAGAATGTGAAGAGGGTGACGAGGAAACAACAAATATTTAAGCTCAACTCAACTTTAAAATGCACATGGCTAAGAATAGGGTAAAAAATAATAATAATGACAGTTAAAAAAAAATCTGTTTGCATTTGTAATATGTCTGAACACTGAGTCATAACTTAAAGGTCATGTTTAATTAAAAAAAAAGTTCAGGTCATTAGGTTTTCTGGTAATCTCATTCACAAAACATCTGCCCAGTCCGTACCCTGCCTCCAAGGACCCTGGACAGCAAGACAAAACAACAAAAATAAATAAATAAATGCGATGCAGTGTTTTGATGAGCACCAAAAATCATGCAACAATGCTACATGAGGAACACTTTAGACATTCCTCATTACAGACAAAAAAAAAAAAAAAAGAAGAAAGAAATATGTGATGAAGGAAATGCTTCCATTTGTTAAAGCATTCATATTGACATTCAGGCACATTGATATCAAGCTTTGTTAATACTCCAAGCATGGCCACACCTTACAGCAACAATCATCCCTTCTCATCAAACAGTAAGACACGAAACATTTATCAAACTACTGTAAAGTTTTAGCTTAACAGCCCTCAGCAAGAAGTGTGCAGTATGAATTAGCTGTACATAAAGCGCTACATGGGTGTGGCCTCACCAGAAATGCAGAAATATCTTTAATTAGGATGAGAGGATTGTGTGTTGTCACAGAGACGAACAAACAAGTCATTAATCACCTCATTGAAAGTCTCATACACATTTTTAGAGGCAGAACAGTCTGTGCTGAGAGGACAGAAGGACAAAGACAGAAGGTGAGAAAAACCGTCAGAAAAAAAAGAGAAATACTTTTAAAGAGGATAGGAAAAAGTGACCATTAGTAAGGGTAGTAAAAGGGTGAGCAACAGACAAAGACAGTGCAAAGGAGTGAGAGAAAAATTGGAAATAAGAGAGGATAAAAATAAATAGATGATTTTAAAATAAAGTAGCTTCACAGAAGATTTAAAAAAAAATCATTCCATATTTTATATATGGAACACCAAATCACAAAAAATATTAGCTCAAGACGCTTTCTAAAATCCACATCAGGTCTAGACGTGCTTGATGTTGTATTATTAACAAAGACCCATCTTTAAGGCCAGAGAAGGAATCTCTTATTGAAAAACTTCAAATTATAAGTTAAGTAGCCTAACATGAGATTGCTGTGTTTGGAGAGACAAATATTTAACCATTTGTGAAAGAAAGAAAGAAAGAAAGAAAGAAAGAAAGAAAGAAAGAAAGAAAGAAAGAAAGAAAGAAAGAAAGAAAGAAAGAAAGCCATTTTGGGCACGATCTTCTGTATGTCAGTTTTTCGTAACTTTTTTGTGGTGCTTTGGGCCTTCTGCTGTTCCTCTGCCTAGATACTTCATCACTGAATTTTCTCATACCTTGACATTAGACTATTGAGGAAGAAGAGTCCAATCAGCCAAGGAGTTGAAGACATTGAAAGCAATGTGATCACCCTTTTATTTTGTTATTTACGATTATGTTTTTTTTTTTCTACCCCAAAGCTGAGAGCGCTGGAGGGAGAACTGGCATCTAAGTTTAAACTGCAGACATTCCTTAATATAAGTATGTACTGACTGCTAGAAGTAAGATGCTGTACAATGTCTTGCTAGTCCCTTAAAAAATGATACAACAAGTTGAGATGATATGTTATGCATTTGAAAGCAATACCATGGAAGTATTATGAAGCATTGATTAGAACATCCTGCTGGGTCTCAATGTTTATATTTACATACACATGTTTCCATCATTTATATTTGCATTAAGCAGATCCTCCTGTGTGGGAAAAAAAAACTAATTTCTCCACTTTCAATCAAATCAAATGTTGGTACAGACTAGATTAAAATTAAGTTTAGTTTAAAGCAATAAAACAACAGAAGGTAATTGTTGCAGTAATTATTTCTGGGTATACAAAAACCAAAGGGGATTTGGATGTAAGTAAACAATGTATTGAAATAAAATTTCCAGTGCTGCAGGGCTGATGCAGTAAACCTTAACTCTTTCAGCATCAACATTTCTTTTCTCTACCTTTCATCCACCAACTGTTTATCTTCAACCATCTGACACACTCAGCCCTTACCTTTTGTGGTCTAAAAAGTGTAAAATGCCGTCCTGAAAAGTGCACATTTTATATAATTGAACCGAAGATAGCACAGAGCACAGAGAAGAGGGACTGGAGGTCTAATGGGACCTGAACAAGGGATGCCTAACGAGGAGCTCAAACAGGTGTTTCTCATTAGAGCCAGAAAAAAACTAATCTAGTGCAGAGAGAGAGAAAGAGACAGAGCAGAGTGTAGAGAGGGAAGAGGAGAGGAGAGAAGCAAACGATGAGCTGATATATTCCCGTGTTATTCATTAGTGTCTTACAGGCTGCTGATATTAATGATTCACTGTCCATAAGACTCCCCATCCCCACTGCACACACACACATACGCACGCTAAAGACGAGCTCATGTTAGCCGCAGGAACTCTAAATCACTCTACATCTCTCCCTTCCCTCTTACACTCTCAGGCCTTCTGTGCTCTTAAAGCAGAAAAACAGATTGGCTTTTGGTCTTGACTACATCTGCTTTTAATTTTTTTCACCTGCATTTATTTATTTTTTTTTTTAACTCAAATTCTCCCCTTTACAGTCAACTCTTCTATGAATTCTTTGTTTTTGATATCCATCAATATTAGCCAGGGGTTGCTGGTCAGTTTGGACTTCTTCTTTGGAAGCTGGTCAGAGAACTTAAACTGAAACTTTGAATTAGACACCAGTGTTGATGTAAGTGTATGCTCCTTTCACAAAATGTTTCAAAGTTTTTTTGCACCACCTAAAACACCACTTGTTCTTGGACACTTTTTGTTTTTTTATTCATTTTTTTTTAATGCTTGCAGCACACCAGTATAGGTCTATAATAGTAACTTCAGGTCAGTCTTAAGCTAATAGTTAAATTTCACCTTAAAAAACTAGTCAAACTTCTAAATTAAAGAAAATAGGTAAAACAGCAGCATTTGGTATGGCAGAGAACTCAGATTGATCTGCTGCTGATTCTAAAAGGTCCCCCGGACTGTTAAGTCTTACTCTCAACAGCAAGTTGTTTTCTTGGGTTTAGAGTTAACACATCTGTGCAAGCAGTTAGCACTGACAAACATGTTTCTCTTTTTTGGTTTTGTTAACTGGCAGTGGCTCACTTTGACTTAAAATACAGGACTTTTTAGGTTAGGCACGGTGTGTCAGATCTCAAAATTCCCAGATCGACATTGTGGTGCAGGCTCTCCCCTTTTTATTTATGCCTCATTGAACCAACTGGATCAATCTATGGTCTCTCCAAAACCATTAATATCTACTGAGTGTGACATGGAGTGAATGTGTTGCATTTCCTTATATATATATATATATATATATATATATATATATATATATATATATATATATATATATATAGTATCTGTATTCTAATCCAAGTCAAAATAAGCTGCAAGTGGGCTGCCAATGGTTAACAGTGTTGGAAATGAGGTGATGTGCACGAAATACATCTAAGTGTAAACTCTACAGTTTTCCCACACTTCAATATCTGTTACAAGGAACAGGGTACAATGCAACTGTAAACTCAGCTACTTTTCCCACACTGCCTTGCAGGGTACCTTTTGACCGTGCTCTCAGCCAATTGCCCACACTGCTATCCTAACAGGGTGCTTTTCACTGTAGGTTCAGCCATTTTCCCACACTGCTGCCTTGCAACCATGAAGGGTATCTCACAGATTTAGTTTGTCTCTTAAAGCTATGGTCTACTATCTGAAACCCAGTTTGGCTCATGAGACACATTTGCAAAACGCAGCCTCACTCACCCCTCCCCTCCGTCTTCCAAGATCCCGCCCCCCTACTCGTATTGGCCTTCTTCGGCTCCTAACAACACGCCTCCTCCGACAGAGCAAGAAGCCGGCTGGCAGAAAATGTAACCAACAAGACAGTCATCCTCCTTGTAACACACAGTGGTAGCTTTTTCAATTGGACCGGCGCGATCAAAACCATGGCGTTGCCACTGCCAGCTGATCAGAGCAGAGCCGACTGTGGGCTTTACCTTTCTCGACGTGTCTTCACCAGCTCAGTTTACAATGCTAAAGATGTGTGGCTAACTTATGCTAAAATCTATTGACAGAGCTGACCCGTTCCGACCAGCAGGGTTCAGTCATTAGCCAGTGACATCTCCCACTGTGGTAAACAAAGTCATTGCCTGTTCAACAGAAACTCAGCTGTCTCGGCGTCAGTCTTCAGTTCCAAATCTCTCTGCAGCTTTTTCCACCAGTCGTACATTTCTCCAATATTCAGTCTCTGTTGGCACCTGTATTGCTCATAAATCTTCCTTGCTTCAGCCTTTTCCTTGAAACTTTTTCGTTTTCTTCTCTTCCCTGTGGAGGGTAACAGTAACAGCTTCCTGGTTTCGGTCTTCCCTGGCTCAATGACGCTTCGGTAGGTGAGCAGCTAGCTGACGTGAGAGGGGTAGTGGGGAAGGACGAGGTGGGACCATGGGCATGACGGTGCGAAGGAAGGGAGACAGGGGATTGGATAGACTCACGGACCAATCCGAACCACGCATGCCATGTGCGGTTCGTATTGGTCAACTAGTATGCAGCTTTGCAGCTGATATACTGAATGGATTTTTTTCGTTCTTTTTGGTCTTTATATTGTGTAGATTGGACCATAGGACCATAACAGCCCTATAAACGGTGTTATTACGATGTACAAAGCTCCCAAATCGTACACCATAGCTTTGAAAAAATGTCTTAGCTCTAAATTCCTTTAAGTACCTAAATTACCTTTTTGTTGAGCAGTGGTGCTATCTGTCTAACCAAAACTACCTAAAAAATTATTAATCTGACTCCATCATCTTCTCATCTCTTTGCGTGGATTGTTGATGAGGAATGAAGGATCAGGAGACGTCCAGGTTCTCAACGAAACACTGGTTTATTAACAATACGTAAAAAATATAGATTGCCAGAGATCCCTGGGTTCGGATTTACACAGTCCTCACAACCACCTCTATTGCGAGGATCAGTTTGAAAATCTGAACCCCCTCTCCTGTCCTTTGAACCCTTATATACCTAACAAACAGTACAAACGAAATGTAGGTTGAGTCATCTACGGGTGTTGCCTCTCCTCTCATTGGCTGCCGGCCGTCCTTGGTCTTCAGCAATCTGAGAGCCCCATTCCTGAGCAAGATCATTTTTCCTTATCTGTAGGAGGAACTGTTAGGGACACATCTTTCTCTTCCTCCTTTAATCTTTTACCTCCTTCACTCTGATTCTAAAAAGGAATTATTCATTTGTTCTTGGGGCTACACAGGTAACTTTAGTTAATTATTATTGGAGGCCGTAATCAGTTCTTATCTCCAATTTCCATTCAACTGTTCTTTCATGCAACAACGATTATAGGTGCAAGAAACTGTTAGTAAAGCATGCATACATACGCTATGTATTCTAATAATGGGTTGAGTCTCTTTCTCCCTCTGTAAATGCTTCCAAAGTTGCCCTCTTGAGTCCTCAGTAAATGTCATTTATCTGCCGCCTTTAGCTATTCTGTTTTCCATTTCCTTGTTGTTGTGGGTTTATGTTGTGTTTTTTTGGTTATTTATGAGGCCCGCAGACCAAGAGGATGATTATTTTGCTCTTGGTAGAACACGTAGATGTGCAATTTCCGTGAATTGTCCCAAACATTATTAGCTTTCGGGAAAAGTAAGCTGAATGACGCAAGCACTCACACCAAGATTAGCACTTTTGTTTCAGTTGGTGATAATAAGCTGATCTACATGGTGATAAGTGACCTCATCGACAGTTGTGGACAGCTTTGCTTACTTTCTGTTTCTCAAACCCCTTTCTTTAGAAATCTGACTAACATCTCATGTGGCTAATACACTTCTGATGGACAAGTACCTCATAAAACAGAACTACCACGTTAATTTTATTTCTAACACCTTTGTTTCTTCTGCATGTGTGGGTTTAATCGGAAATGACTGGAAGTGATGAAACTGTAAACAAGTCTTAATGTTTAAATGCAGTTAATGCAGTTAGGAATACACACAAGCTGTATTGGTATATGGCTCTTTTTGGCATGGGTTCTGCTCTGATTAACCCCCAGGACTGTAAACTTGACTTCCTTCCCCTTAACCTGCTTCACTCGTGTCACCTGCTTTATCTCTACCAACCTATTTCCTTCACCTGCCATCTGCAGCACTTGGGTGCACATGGATGCCTCCACTCCACTAACCGTTAAACTGGCCCGCACCAAAGCCCATGTGCAAAGAGGAGGAGGAGGAGAAGGAGGAGGGCTCTCATTAAACACTTTGAGCCCCGACAGAATCAATTACAGTGATGTATCGATTTGTCAGCAGGTCCCGGTGGCTTCGCCAGAGTACCGGGACCTGCCGCCAAACAGGAGGGAGTAAGGGACAAATGGAAAGATTAAAGGAGAAAGGAATGGAGAGCGTAGAAGATGAAAGCGCAGCAATGGAGGGAGAAGAAGAGACGAAAAAGGGCGTGAAGGAGAAAGCAGGGAGGACTGAATAAGTAGAGAGAAGAAGAAATGGTTGAAGAAGCAATGATGAAGTAAGTGTAGGAATGGGCGAGGAGGCAAAAGAAACCAACAGCAGGAGGGAGGACAGAAATGTAGACGTAAAAAGGGAGGTAGGAGGTGAGAAGTGGGAAATACATTTCCTTATCAACTCTGATAGTGTGTTCCCACCTGGTGCCCATTTCTTTCATGTCCTCTGTTCCCTTTTCTGTAATTCCCATCCTCAACCTCTCTGTTCTTTTTATTTTCTCACTTCATCTCCCTCTCTCCTCCCCTCTATTACAACTTTTTCTGTCCAGGGCAAACTGTACTTCCGTCTCTTTGAGATCATTTGAGTGGAGACAGGGCCAAAACCTTGAAAGAAATACTCAACTGCAACTAAGTTAAAGCCAGGCAGGAACATGTGAGGACGCCGCAGGGACATGGTTGTAAGAACATTTCTGTGAAAGAGGGATTTGTGTTTATTACAGTAAAAGAGATATGAAATCCTTTGAGTCCTGGTTTAATAAAGTAGTTCAGCTGGCTGGAGACTATCTATTTATTTGTCTTTCAAAACTGTAAGATATCAGAGCTGAGTGTTTATCCAGCCACAAACAACACCCCCTATTATTTTCTTTCCCTATTTGCTGAATTCATCCCTCACCTGTGCTACACCGTGCTGCCATGTCGTTTCAGAGATGGGAATAAAAGGGTGGACGCGCACAGCAGCTGACACAAGCTAAGAGCCTTCGAGGCTTTTTATATTTCACAGATGACAGACAACATGTATTCTCCTTCTCCTGTAATGAGACAGCAGGTCTCCAATTGAAAATACAGGACGTGATTAGGTGGTACATTCAAGGCGAATATGCCTCCAACCTGACAACCATAGAGGCAAGAAATGGTGTGGATACTTGCACAGGTGTAATGTTACAGATGAAAAGGGTGCAGGGTGCAGGCTTCACTTCTAGTGTGTTTTTTCGGGGTCAAGGTTAATCATGTTATGTTGGCACGTTTGTATTCCCTACACGTAGACATGAACAGACCACAAAAACAAACTATGGATAAGGATAAGGATAAGGCTTCTTTAATACAGTAATAATGTGGTGTGAAACACAATGTTTTGTCTGCCATATTTTACTTATATTAAATGCTCTACTGATCATCGTTTTTCACAACCATAATAATGTCTGATTAGCTCTCTCCAAGCCGAACTGAATTAAGTAACTTCCTTTGTCTGCCATAAAGTAGCTCTGTGGATTGTGTTCTGTGTTTTCCTCTGAGAAAAAGTGAAAAGAGAGAAACTTTGTGAAACTCATTTAGTAAATCTGTGTTGCATGAAGGCACTTGCTATTGCATGAATTAGTTTGGTAGTGTTAGCTTTTTTAAGAAAGATGATGATGATGATGATGATTGCAGCAAAGTCACTCAAATCTCATCAAGCTGAAACAAAGCAACTTTATACACTCAATAGCAAGATACATTTTTTTAAACTTAAAAATATGATGCATGGCTTTGAAAATGAGAAAACCACTCTGGTACTCTATGGCCCAAACAATGCTGTGTGGACATTACATTTTGGCAGTAGATCAAGTTCCCAACTTGTTCCCCTTTATCAAACAAAGACACCAACAAACCTTTTTCTAACCAGCTCAAAGGGGCAAGGAGCACAGCATGTTTACTGAAGCATCCTTTATTTTTTATTTTTTAATGATAATGAACAGAAGTTATGTGTAATAAGAAAAGTTGTCGTGACAGAAACAGTCACAATCTAACTATTTTGAACAGTAGTCAGAGATCGTTCAGGGACATCCATTACGGTTTCAAGTGTTTTTTGTACTTAGTGCTCTGGAGGCAACAGGGGTCGCACTCTTTTATGGCAGGTTTGTTTTTTTCTTAACCATGCCAGACACACAGATAGCATTTGAAATTATTAAACAGTTAAGAATTGTTTCTCATGTTGCCTTGATGATAAGAGGTTTGGTTCGAAGATGCAGAGTGAGCTTGCAGCAGACCCCTTTGTTCAGGAGAGCTCTCTGTTAGTTGTCAGTAAGTTGAATTTAAAATCAAGTTTTAATCTTGTGAAAGTTTTCTGCTTTTAAGTCAGGTTTGTAGTTTATGTCTGGAAATAGGCCATTTTGCAACAGTGAGTCAGAAAAGAGGCCTTTGGTCCAGATGTCCAGAGGACTGCAACAAGGAAATATTTTGATGGCAGGCCCAGTGGCAATGAAAATGATCATGTTCTAAATTCTGTGTAAATTGACATTTTTTGTTGAGTGCACAGACAAAACCAAAGTACTTTATCTAGTGACATGTTACAAAGCAACATTTGAACAGAGCATAGGCTATTTGTGTGTAAAGCTTAAGCTTTGTACACTGTAGAAACTTAAGAACTCTCACGGCTGATGTGTTTGCATTAATATATTTAAGTGAAGCTTCAAAAACAGGAGAAAAAAAGAAAGCCATTAGGTGACAGATCAAAATAGTCTTAAAACACGATAAACAGTCATGTGAAAATTAAGGTGTTTTTCCCTCATCGCCCTCTAATGGAGAACATTTTTCTTCAGAAGAAAAATAATTTGCAGATGTCCATGCAGCACATAACACTAAAGAAAACTGATGACTTATCATCTAGTATCAAGAAAAACATGAAGGATAGGTGAAGTTTTATTTCATCAGTCTGTAATAGCGGCACAGGTGTGTTTGCCAACTCAAAGAAAAAGGTTTGAAATAAGAGTTTTAAAATGCAAAAAGAAGAAAGGGAGTCAGACAAAAAAATGAGTCAGCAATTCATTGAAAGTTTAGGACCACAGATCAATGAAACCCGAAAACCCCCTAGAATAGAAATAAAAGTCTCAAAAAAAGGGACTCAGTAATGAGGAGCTCCACCGTTCTCTTTGATCACTTGATGATAATGATCACATGCTTGATGTTAGTGTTTCTAGGGGGCCAGTGAGAACGTTGCTCCGAGTGATGAAGATGGCTTAATGGACATCCACTGTCTGGAACTGATGTCCACTTTTGTACACTTCCCTCGCCATCCATCCCCAAATTTTCTCAGTTCAAGTTGGATCAGTGGAACTCGCAGGATGGTTCAGGAGAGTGAAGTTATACCTCTGGAAAAAGTCCCTTGTCAGGCAGACATTGTGAACTGCAGTGTTGTCCTGCTGAAAAGCCCAGTCAATACTAGATAGACCAGGGACCTCAGTCATGAAGGATGCTGCTTGTGACATCCTCACATAGCTAGCCGCTGCTTGATGCCCCTGCACCACCTGAAGCTCTGTTGTTCCATCCATTTTCTTAACCGCTTATCCTGTTCAGGGTCGCAGGTGGCTGGGGCCTATCCCAGCTGTCATTGGGCGAGAGGCGGGGTACACCCTGGACTGGTCGCCAGCCAATCCCATTATGATCAGGAATATATCTAGACGGAAGACTTATCTCAAGATCACTAAGAAAGTCCTCCCACCCCCAGTCCTCCCAAGCCTTCTCATTATTGTATAAACAGGAAAATAAGGTGATAATGCACACAGCAGAGATACAAATGCAAGAAGGAAAACCTTTATTATAGGGAGGTGGAGAGGTCTTCACTCTCTTTTTATTAGTCCCCTGGGTAAATTTGTGCAATGTGGTTGCATAGAATGAGAGGTGTCAGTGTTCACTACAGGTGACCTGTAAGACAAAGCACAGGAAGCCCTCTCGTTGTTTTCTGAGGGGTTGTTGGGGGAGTTAGGTTTTGCCAGGGAACAAGCAACATGCTACCAGAGGTAGAGCGAAATGCTTTATTTTGTGCAACTTGCTGTCAAAGAAAATGCACCCGCCTCTAAAAATCAAAACAGTAAAAGTCAGGAATGCAAGAGGAAAGGATACACAAAATTCAATCAAAATTCACTGTAGGAAAACACATTGTAACACAGCATTTCTGTCAGCATGTTTTTTTTTTCCAGCACGCCCAGTATGAACTCCAGTTCCATAGAAGGGTCAGTTAATATAGAGGAGTTAAATGTCAGCGCCTGCTGTTTCACTGTCTTTCTGACAGCATCAACAACATCACAGGCGACTTGAAATCAAACAAAGGTCAGCTCTCTTTTCCGTTCTCTACACGAGTGTGAAGGAGAGGAAAAAATGAGAGCTGCAAAGAAAGAGAGCAGATCTCAGACTTGTTTAAGCCCAGCCTAGCAGTTCAATATCCATCAGATTTATGTCTCTGTTATTTTCCTCTCCTAAACAGTAAGTGATAAACTCAGTGAAGGACACAATAACAAAGATCTACCTTTTCACCTCCCTCTCCCTCTCTCTTTGTCTGTCCCACAGTCTCTCTTTCTCCCTCTCTCTCTGTCCCCATGCTATCAATCAGTCTTGTGGTGATTGCGGCTGGATTACAGGGCTTTTGCTGTCCGCTTCTGGCGATTAACGTCAGACCAAATAAAATACCCTTATATCCCTTCTCAGTGGCTGGTAAAGAAAGCAGGGCCACATGCACTCACACTCATATTCACACGTAACGGTATGCAGAGCACAAATGAACCTTGGTCTAAAATTCAATCACAGAGTTGGCGTCTTTGACTGCCACTCTACCCCTGACTTTGTGTGTTTGTTTAGTCGAGTCACAGAGGACAGCATTTCTTTTGGGCATCCTTGTGCATACATACACTCATTGGCCACTTTATTAGGGAAAACCGGATCAACTGCTTGTTAAAGCAAATTTCTAATCAGGCAATCACATGGCAGCAACTCAGTGCATTTAGACATGTAGACAAGGTCAAGATCTGCTGCAGTTCAAACTAAGCATCAGAATGGAGAAGAAGGGTGATTTAAGTGACTTTGATGATGGCATGGTTGTTGGCGCCAGACGGGCTGGTCTGAGTATCTTAGAAAGTGCTGATCTACATGAATTTTCACAAACAACCATCCCACGCTCTACCATGCCTGGTCTGATGAGTCTGGATTTCTGCTGCCACATTCGGATGGTAGGGTCAGAATTTGGCGTCAACAACATGAAAGCATGGATCCATCCTGCCTTGTATCAATGGTTCAGGCTGCTGGTGGTGGTGTAATGGTGTGGGAGATATTTTCTTGGCTCACTTTGGGCCCCTTAGTACCAATTGAACATGGTTTAAAGTCCACAGCCTACCTGAGTATTGTTGCTGACCATGTCCATCCCTTTATGAGCACAGTGTACCCATCTTCTGATGGCTACTTCCAGCAGGATAACGCACCATGTCATTAAGCTGGAATCATCTCAGACTGGTTTCTTCAACACGAGAATGAGCTCACTGTACTCAAATGGCCTTCACAGTCACCAGATCTCAATCCAATAGAGCACCTTTGGGGATTTGGTGGAACGAGAGATTAGCATCATATATGTACAGCTGACAAATCTGCAGCAACTCTGTGATGCTTTTATGTCAATATAGACCAAATTCTCTGAGGAATGTTTCCAGTACCTTGTTGAATCTATGCCACGAAGGATTAAGGCAGTTCTGAAGGCAAAAGGGGGTCCAACTCGGTACTAGCAAAGTGTAATAAAGTGGCTGGTGAGTGTACATGCATGTGAACTGAAAGAGTGGCAGCCATGATAGATTTGGACTGTAGCAAGTAAGGTAAGCAGCAGTACTGCAAAATACACACAACATCAGCGCACACACACACACACACACACACACACACACACACACACACACACACACACACACACACACACACACACACACACACACACACACACACACCACTGAGATGGCAAACCAGTGTCCCAGTGCTTGGTGTTTATCTTCCTCCACTTATGCACACAGAGACAGATGGTAGCAGCGGCCATTGGCACAGATCCTTATTCCCTCCCATACTAATATGATTTATCACCTGCTGCAGAGTCCTACCTTTGTGTGAATGTGTGTTTGTGGGAAGTTTGACCTGGTCTAGTGCCATCCTAACCTTATTTACAAACAAATGGATCACACTTGACAAAAATGTTAGGCTTTTAACTCCTGGAGGTAAAACTGGCAATACATCAAAGTGTGGTTTCACCTGCGTGTGAACCGAAACAATGAAAAAACTCAGTGAACGGTAATCAAACACGCTCTTTAAATCCTTGCTTACCTGTCATTTATCAATCCATATCATCCTCTTTTCTCTTAGTTTACCCCCAAATGTTTTTGAACATGACATAAACATTGAGCACAGAAACACAGACACAGCCTTCACTTCAATAAAATCAGCCTTTAATCAATATCTAGCTACATGTATTTAAATTCATCAAAATAATCCTGTGTGTGATGTTTCATGCTTAATCATTACATTACAATACATCCATATGCATTTATCCTCTTCGTGTACTTGTTGTACAGTCAATGTGCTCTGGAGCATATGTGTGGATATCTCAGGGTAGTAAGAGGACACTCAGTCGGTCTCTCTGTGCAGCTGCCTCCTCTTCCTTTTGTTCCTCGCTGACTCTGCCCCTGCAAGATCAAATCAACCAATCAGAGGCAGAACTTTGTACAACAGCAACACTTGAACACCAGCCTGTGATTATAGCACAGGTGTGCAAAGTCCTATGAAACTTACTTCATGTGCAGGCATTGTGCCTCTTAGTTACAGAAATAACATCACGATGAGATTGAAGCAGGTTTGTGTGTCGCCTGTTATCACATCCAAACCATTATATTCCTCAGTTTAAAGTTTGTGATTATTCAGAGCTTAAGCAAAAAGGCAACTGGACTTGGTTTTTGATGATTTTGTTTCAACTCTCACTGGTGGATGGTGCTATACAATTATGTCCAAATGTCAGTTGTCACCTATGGGGTCCGTAGCAGAATCGCAAACCTAGTTCCTGAGGGTTACATGATCCTCCCCAAGCCAACTGGGAGGGATCGTGGCATGCTGATTCTTGGAGCAGATACCTACTGACCACTGGGGCAGGGCGAAAGAATTGCTCACAGGTGCCACCAACCAAGCAACTAATATCAGCACCTGGGGGTACCAGAAGCTCAAAACAAGAGCCAATAGCAGCAGAATGAGCTATTTGGCATTGGCAGAGAAGATTTGGCAGATTTTTCATGTGTACTATCACAAATTCAGCACTTTTGCTCAACCTGCAAACTCATGTTCTTTACAGATGTGGCACCATTTAAAGGAAAATAAACAAGCTTTCCAGTGATTTAAGATTTATTGCAAAGAAGCATTGTTACAACAAGAAATAATCTGCCTTACTTTTTGTGCTAAGTTAAGATGGTTCACATGACATCTCTTTAAAACCATTCTCTATCGTCCAAATTTTGAACCTTGGTGTCCTCAAAGGACTGTCTCTTGTCTTTGAGATTTAGATGTACAGCTGAGTCCTGTGTCTTTGTTTTGGGTCATGCATCTGTAGACCTCTTTTTCAAATAGATTTATCCACATTTACAACTGGTTTCACAATGTGGTCATATTGTTTCTTATTATTTAGTAAATAATATCTTTTCTTGCAAAAAGTAGCCTATTTGTCCACAACTAATTGGACCTATTTGGGTCTGCTTCATAACAGGCCACAGTTTATGTCACCTTCAGCTAATATAAATCAGCAAATTCATGCCACTTTGTACCTGGGATTACAAAAATTCCACAAACTGTGCCGCATTTCTTGTGTGTATGTGCAAATATATATCCAGTCCTGAGTGTGGCTGTTAGCAAGAAAGTATCGGGCTACGTCGAGAACCAATTACACTGAAGGTTTCAGATATTCATCATTGTCAGGCAAAGGCCTGGAGGGGGAAATCTGTTGAGTGCTGTGTGTGAGTAGGCCCATGTGTGTCTTTGCATGTTTATCTGGATGTAAGCAGCAAAGTTAACAAACTTGACCAATGAGGTAAACCTCCCATGGTTGCAGGGAATGTGAAACACAACAATATTGTTGACTTGCAATTAATTACACACTGTCACTACTTGATTCATTGATCCTGCTACTGGGCATGTGTAATTCTCAGCAGAGATAATAAGGAAGCAGGGTAACTGAACTGTAAGCTTCTCATCCAGATACTTAGTAAATTATCTACAGTAACGTAAACCAGAAAGTCTACTTTTCATCTATTAACGTGATGCTGCACCACACCATGCACAATATGGAGGTTACATCAAAGGCAGCCAATAGATGGAGGTTTCACCAAAGCACAGTCTGACAGCTGAATGCTGTTGAGTCACAACAAAGACAGATGATGAATGGTTGTCAGGACATGTGGTAAACATAGACTAAGCTAAAACAGACCCACACAACAATGGGTGCATTGATACTGCATGTCACACACTGTTGCACAGGGCTCTCTGATTGTGTGGGTGTGCGTCAGAGTGCTCGTCTGATCTCTGGGATGACAGTCTTACACAGATGAAATATCTGGACCTCATTGCAGGTACAATCATTCAATAACTGGGTGAATAATATTACATGAACAAAGTCTTGTCAAATTTGAAGGTTTGAGGAAATGACTTGAGTAGTGATACAGATGTAGGATAAGGGAACATTCACATCTATGCCAAAAAAGTCTGACTAAGTGCGACTGTGTAGTCACTTGTGTGAGTGTGCGTATGTTTGTGAATGTCGAAGGATATAAGAAGCTGTTTTGGGAGCTCTCTGTGTAGTATGTGTTAATCCAGTTATTACACGTCTCAATGTGATATTCACAGTGCTCTGCTCAGCACAAGGCCTCTAGCGCAGATTATGCCCACTACACATACACACACACAAACACACACAGACACACACTTGCATTGCATCAACAGCTCACAAACATACATACCCACACACCAAGTTCCGGAAATGCAAGGAAAAATACATTGTCACACTTGCTCTCTGTTTCGCACGGTGGCACATTAAGGCCCTGATACCCAACATACTGTCAGAGGCAGTCGTTCTGCTGGCTAATGATCCATTACACACTCCATGTATGCGACAGAGAGCGGGATTGATGGAGCACAAAGAGGGAGGGATTACCCCCCATCGCGACCACTGGAATGGTGGAAGCAGAGGGGGCGAGAAAGCAATGGATTACATGCTGATCATGGTGAAAGGACAAAGATAGGAATAGGAGAACAGGAAGTTACAAGACTCCACAGGGGAGGTGTAATTTGTGTTTGAAAATATAATACTGGCTTGAATTTGAACAGTCTCCCTTTGAGTCCAAGCTTTTGGATTGTAACTGAATGCATTTCCACTAGGTTTGTGGTTAATTACATGTTTGTTCTTTTTGCTTGTTTTCATGTACACATAGTCTTAACAGCATTGCAAATGAGGGCAATAGCACTGTGTAGTTACACATCAGCTTGTTAAAAGACAGAGAAGACTGAGCAGGTCACCAGCCTATCACAGGTTGTTGACATGTTTTGTTTTTTTTCTTCAAAAATAGGAGAATTTGAAAAAAGAAAATCTGGTTTATAAACTTTAAGGAACAATTGGCTCTGATTGCTATGGTTATGTCAGTGCTTGGGTTCTTGGAGACAACCTTAACAATGAACTTGGAAACCTGTGCACCATTTATCTATTCATAATGAGCATAACTTAGTTTCATATATTGGCACAATTGGCACCACATTTACTCTTCTCCATTGTTCTGTATATTTTTTTCTTATCTTGAGTCTGAATTTCAAATATATGTTATGAATGGTCTTCATTATATCACGTCTGTCATCACCACAACACACCTACAGGAGTGGAAACTGCTGAGGTCAACAAGTACCTGGGCAATATTCAGTTCTGAAATGCAAAAAAAAACAGAAACCTCAGCAAAATTTTTTCTTTTTTCTCCAAAAATTTCTCATGAGACTTAAAAATTAGACTTAAAAACTGTTGGCTATGGCTGCCTTTTGCAGCAGCTCTCTCTTTTGTCCCTTTCTTTTAATTTTTTCGTCTCTTTTTCGTAATCTTTGTATTTGGAGTGGATCATTACTTTGTATGGCTCATTTGTTGGTCATGGACACCAAACTTTTTGTGGCTTCAGTGATATTTCTCCTATTTTTGCTCATGTGTTTGTCTGGAGGTCCTACATGTAACCGTGGCCAGTGTTTACATGTGAACTCAGCTGTTAGCAGTCTGTAGCATGTCAATGCTAACTAGTGTAAGGCCTGATGTCTTCCCACAAAGTGAGGAGAAGGAGGTGAGGAGGACGTGCTGGTTCTCAGGTGTGAGCTAAGAAGTGATGACATCGACCAGTCCCTCCATCCATCATTATTGGGAATGTAAGATCTATTTTCAATAAGATGGATGAGCTAGCTGTGCTAACCCAGCAACAGAGGGAATTCCAGAGGGCAGAGTAGCTTCATGCTATTCACAGACATGGCTAACGGAGCTAACATCAGACACCGACGCCAAATTGGAAGAACTTCACCTGCTGTGAGCAGACAGGATCTAGGAGACAGAGATGGAGCATGACTGAAGAAGCTCAGTCCTGGACCCTGTGGAGGTGGAGGCTGGCTGAACCGGAGAGTGATTGACAAGCTGTCATCATCTGTTTTCTTATGGACCTTATTGCTCTTTCTAACTTTTGCTTTCTTGATTGCTGCTGTGACTTCAATTTTCTTTTATTTGTTACAATGTCAGTAAAGTTCTATTCTCTTCTAAAATGAGTTACATTTACTTGATAGGTCCAAAAAAGGTCTTATTTTAAGAAATAAACACAAAATTACCTAAATTACTTAAAAGAGTTTTTAAAAAATCTTTAAATGGAGTAAGAAAAAAAATGTAAAGTTCTGTCAAATATGAATGATGTTTTAATACAAGACACTTAGAAATTACATTTTTTTAACCCCCATGGCAGTTATTTTTTTATTATGCTTTTTAAAACTTTACAAGCATTTCACATGATCACTTTGGTCTTTCGGTATCTTAAAATAAGACCTTTTTCTGAACTTGTATGGATAAGCCTCATATTGAGTCCAATGAGACAATTTTTACCAGTGAAAAGACATAAACACTTGCTCAGATTTGAGTTCTTGTGTTTTGACTGCTGCTTCTCTTGGATAAAGAGCTGAAGTTTTCCTCAAATCGTCATGCATCAAGTTTAATACTCATTTTTACTCAACACACCTGTTGATTTATTCTGCAGTCAAAACTTTAATTTAATTTTACCCTATAAACTACAGTGAGTTTTTTTTTTTGCTAAATTGCACTCAACAGTCTGCAGCTCATAGCTCAAAATTTAACAAGGAGATATGCCAAGCATAATTGTAGTTTAACAATGTGCAGCATGTCTCCGATTGGAACAGATGGAACTGATACCTGCTGCAGTCAGATGGCATTGAAGAGCCACCAGAGTAAAGGAAAGGTCGTCACTACAGGCTACTAACTGTCATTGATTACCGAGCTGGAAGGAAACACTCATTAATCTTTATCCAACCTCGGTGGAATAAATGCTGCAGCAGGAAACTGTTTTTCTCTCTGTGATTACATGTCAGCTGGTTACAAATATACACAATTAATGAGATTAAAAAAAGGAACAAAAGGGTTCTTGAGATCTAAGCGAGGTATGTAAACATGCTGTACACAGATATCAGAAGCTATCAATGGCCTAAAGAACATTTGATATGTTATGACTCCTGGCTCTGAGACTGCTATGCACCTTTGCAAAAAACAAGCCCAAGGAAAATATCAATTAACTAGAGTGACACTGACTTCTGAACCCTGCATGGACTTCTGTTCAACCTTGAGGATGGAGTTATGTAAACAGAGTGTGTGCCTTGAGAAACTATAGTTATCATGCAGGAGTATGTGCACACTACCCACCGTGTGATCAGATGATTTCCATGCTGGTCTTGACTTCTTGTGTTTCCCATGACAGGTGTTAGGTCATGCTTCCCTGTTTTGTAGTAGACATAGAGGATGGTTAGTCTCACAAACTTATTGACTCCATCTAGAGTAATTCATCAACATTATCATGATGAAAATCTTAGTGACTAACTTATGAGTGAACCCTTAGTCAGTGCTCTGAGCTCCTCTTCCAGACTATGGAGTGCATCAGAGTCCAGGTCAGGGTCTTCACAACCTGTCTTGTCCACATCACAGATCTCCAGGATCTCCTGGGCTGCATGGGACAATGGGTGCAATTCTGAACCAAAAGAGAGATGGGTGAGAGGACAGTCCCTGGATTTTGTCGCTGAAAGGTAGGTTGGTGTACGTCTCTGTGCTTGATTTAAACTTAACCTTGAATATCTTTTGTAATGGTTGATTTGAGTCCTCTTAGTTATGTCTGTGTACATGTCTTTAACTGTTATATTGTTTGAAAATTTCAATTAAATTGTTATTGAAAAAAAAAACATGAATATAAACTAAAGAGGGAAACGTTTTAAGATAATACAGCAATGGATGAAACTGACAGTGGATCTGTAAGGAGCCAGAACACTGTCAGTAAGATTTGGTATTGAAGATACGAGGAGTTCGCAAGAAGACAGGAGAAAGCGAGGCAACATTGGGAGGAGTACACAGCCCAGGACTTGGGAAAGGAGGGTGACAGACAGGAGAGCAGCGATCACAACAGTCAGTGGAATGAGTGGTGTCTCATCCCACTCCACTGCAAGCCACATCAAATTGAATCAGATTGAACATCCATTCCCACCTGCTCACTGTAAATTACACTGAGGCCCCTATTGAGAAGCTATGCTGGTGTACGTGTGTGAGTGTGTGAGAGTGTGTGTGTGTGTGAGAGTGTGTGTGTGTGTGAGAGTGTGTGTGTGTGTGGGACACTGATTCCTCATGCTGGGTGCTGTCTATCCAGCTCAAGTGTTAAGTCGTTCATTCTTTCAATCTTCCATTGTCTCTCTACTCCTTCATCCCTCCTCTCTTCGCTGTCTGTGTCGTGGCTCTGTCTTTCAGTCGGCAAAGAACCTCCACTTAGTGTTTCACAAGCACCTCTACTGTCAAACTAAACAGCATGGGAGCGATGTTGGCAGTAATTCAGTGCTGCTCACATGCGAGCTCTTACACATACACATAGTATTACAGTAAATTCATTTCAGCTTCAGAGCTGATAAAACATGGTATCACCAGATTTTCATTTGTGATAAAGTCTGATGCACTGTTTGACTTAAGTATAAAATGAGATCAAGATTAGAATCTTGTTTCTTTTAATTAACTTCTTCAAAGGGTTTTCAAGGAAGGTTATGTACAATCTCCCATCTTTTTGAAGCACTGTGTTTTTCTATCTTTATCTATAACATTTTTCCTCAGTGCCTACATGCATTGATCTGTACTTTACAAAAACTAAACCAAATGATGTAAGTCCCAACACACCGAGACGCTCAGAAGCACAGCTGTTTTGAGATGTTCATTAATGTCACAAGGGAGCCAAACAGACTTTTCTGCTGGAAAGGCCTCTTTAGAGTGTTTCCAGAAAGCACACTGGAGCAACACACCAACAAGACAACACACAGAGGTGCATCCAGTGTAGCAACTTCCTGAAAGATCTGTGCCATTGTCCTTTTGCAGAATTAAGAAATGTTAGAAAAAACATGTCAAGTACTTAAGCCCTTAAAGGGGCTGTGAAGACTATCAGAAAAAGCTAGTGATTTACTGAAGGACTCCATTTCTCATGAGCACAAGCATCCACTGTCCGCTTGAGCACAAGCAAATGAATGGGGATCAGATCTTTTTATCACTACTATACTTTGTTCCACTGAAACATAACAAGCATGCTTCATAAACTCAGTTTGTACCGTAGTTTGGTAGCCGTCTGTATTCAGCGCTACTCACAGCCTGCTGCCCTGAGATCCGTGATGTTAGCAAATCCTGGCTGTGTCTAGCAAGTGCTCATCTACCAACTCCAACCTCACCAAGCAGAGCAAAGGTAACCTTGTCTTCAATTTATCAATAGACACTCAAGGCCATAACATTAATTCAATGAATTATTTTCAGAAGAGGAAAATACAGATCCTGCTTCTCAATGCTCAACTTTGTTGGCCTGTGTAGTGTTGTCACAGGGAATTGTACCTGTCATATATATGAGTCCAGTCTAGGACAAATAAACCTTTTTTTATTTCTTGTTTCTTTATTGAAACACAGTTTACAGGGTGTGGATCTTTTTATAACTCATTCTTTCCAAAATTATTAAACTTAGGAGTTTCACTGACTGTAGCTATCTGCACAGACTTGAAAGGCCCATCCTTTTGCCTCATCCTACTTTGAACAGCTCGGCTGAGTTCAGCATTTTAAATATGGCTCCTGCATGAAAAGCTTCAAAACTTTGTACCAGAATCAGATGGGTGACGTCAAAGACACTGTGTCTATGGTACAAATATTTTATTAGACTCAATATGAGGCACATTCTCCTGACAAGTTTTTTGAAATGCAGAACACATGTCTTAATTCAAGAAACCTATGCAACCTATGTGGCTTATATTGAGTCTGATTAAAAAAAAGAGACACAAAGACTTGTTTGGATTTCAGTTTCTGTGGTGCAATAATGATACTTAAGTTTGAAGCTATCAGGTCGTTCAGTTTCAAGTGCAGTTGAGTTGAATACACCTCAGATGAATCAATCGACAGGAGGTCAACACTTGTTTCAGCACTCAAAAGCTTAGACCTTGACTTAAGACAATTCTCTGGATTTTTTGGGCCATTGTTGCTCATGTTGTGCCTGATAGAAGGTTTTATTGGAAATAAGACAACTATTTGCTTAGATTTCAATTTTGCAGTGTCTCAAATAATGGCTGAAAAAATAAAAGTTCCCATATCATGCAAAAATCACTTTATTAAGTCTTTTAGCGAAATTTGTGGGTGTTTGGCTTTCCTCCCAGCCCACAAAATGTGATGTTTAATGACAAAACCTGTACTGAGTAGTGCTTGTGAATGTAAAATCCTGACTTAAAACAAGCTGTTTGGATTTTGGGGATTTGCCAACTCCAGCGATTCCCTTTTTTGACCAATCAGGAGCAAGTCTGACCTGATTGGTCCACCAGAGCAGATACCCCTGCACCCCCTCCAGGCATACTCCCCTCTCTGCTGCTGGAGAGAAATCTATCCAGCAGTGAGGAGGAGAATGCTGAAGTTGAAGGGCCATCACTGCTCTGTTTTTTGCTGTAAACAGCCACATAGTTCCATCATGCAAAGGTTCCCATCTCAGAAGAAGACAAGTCTAAGTGGCTAGAGTTCATTTATCAAGGAAATGTGCCAGCTACACTTAGTAAAACTGTGCATGTGTGTGCTAGTCACTTCACTGCCAACTGCTTTTCCAACTGTGGACAGTACAACAGAGGGCTAGCGAATAGACCTGTCCTGAATCAAGGCACATTACCAACCATCTGCCAACAAACCTTGAACCCTGGGAATGTGAGTATTTTAAATGCTGTGTGCTGTGGAGCAGATGTAAGAGCTTTTCCTCCTGTGTCCCTCCTGTGTCCATGTTAGCTTCAGAATGCTAACTTCAGCTGCGGTTAGCCTGTTGTTTTAGCCTGTAATGTTACGGTGAGCGAGCTTTGCTGTTTTCTAAACATCATGCACTCGGAGCTTGTGGCACCGCTTTCAGTGACGTGGAAGAGCGGGGTGGTATCAGCGGTGGCTCATTTACATATGAAGGTCACGCCCACTAAATCAGACTGTTCTGAACAGAGGGGCTATGAGAGCCTGGAAACAATGCTGCTGTGCTTGATTTATTGGCTTTTTGGACCAAAACATGTTACTACCATTTCATGAAGACATCAATGATCCATATTACACTTAAGAAAAGGAGCATAATATGGGACCTTTAAATTATATATCTATATTGTCCATCGAGTTGGACTAATTTACAGATTGACTGCGCTTGAACAAAGTCATTCACAGTTCGTAAAAAATAAAGAGTAGCAGCGCAGGGCCCCAGATTATACATGAAATAAATTCTGTGTGTGTGTGTGTGTGTGTGTGTGTGTGTGTGTGTGTGTGTGTGTGTGTGTGTGTGTGTGTGTGTGTGTGTGTGTGTGTGTGTGTGTGTGTGTATGCACAGGCAGAAACCCATTACTGCAGTGTTTTTGAGATTGAAGTGAGGGAAGTGATGACAGGACACATTCCTGGAACAACTTCCAATCCTGGCTGCATATGTGCACCGTAAGGGTGTAGTTGTGCTTGTTTGTGTTTGATACAGATCTTTAAGAAACCTGCATACTCAGTGGATATGTGCAGAAAGAGAAGTATTAATTGTGTAAGAAATAGGGATCTAGGTGCATGACAGTAAATCAGTAGGAAATAGCACTGAGAGCAAGATAGGATTCACACAGGGTAGCACACACACATGCACACACACACACGCACACAGTTACCAGATGTTCCCAGTTCAGTTGCTGATATTTCTCCTCTCCTGGTGGGTGTGGTTGAGTGAATTTTAATTCCAGTTGGCTGCGTGTGGTTGTCCTTCATCAATCTGATAAGCAGGTGTTCCTCAGTGTGGGGAGTGAGGCTGCTGCTTGGCTCAAAATTGCCTGACCCTTAAAGAGCAAAAGAACATCAAACATACAGTATACCCCCCAAAATGTTTCAAAACACACACACAAAAAATGTGACTGCACTCCCACATGCTTTCATTTTCCTCTACCTGCTCTCAGATCTCGGTGGTTATCTGGTCACGAAAGAAAGAATATCTACAGAAACAGATCATGCATCGTCACGCCGCCATCAGTCAGATGTATAGCTAGCAAATGGAAACAGCAATGCATTCGCTTCACTGTCTTACTCAGACAGTGTGGTATTTTGTATAGAACAAATGCATGAAATAACTTTTTTGGGTTGTGATGGAGCTTTGATGCTTTTGATGCTTTTGATATAAAGTTGCTGTGTGAATTGGAACAGTTTATTCTTAAAGTTGTTTTTTAGTTTAGAGATGAAATGTCAAATAAGTGAGATCATTAAATGTAAGCGTTTCTGGTCAGTCTCTGTTTAATTTTCTGTTCTGCTTAGAGCTGTAAACTCCATTTGATAAAAATTAACAACTCATCATTTTTATAGCAGAAATACACAGGAGCCAGTCTCTTAATAAATAAATTGATTTTGTAAATTAGATTTGATCCATTGATTCATATTTTTATTCTGCAGCAGTGTCTGTACCAAACCAATATTGCTTACAAGCCTATTCAGCCAAACTCGACAGCTGCAATGCAGTTACTGCTGTTTTCTTCATTCTCTCCAGTGGTTAGCCAATCAATTAATACTATCGACTGGATGGAGAATCTACTAACTAGTCTAAATCAGCTGCAAATGAAAAGAGGAAAGGGAAGAGGGAGAGAGTTGACAAGCCTCTAAACTCACTGAAAGATAATGAAGAGGGTTGGAGTTGATTTGAAAAATTACAGCTAAAAGACAGAGGTCTTGGAAAAGAGGAATTCTGTCAAACTGTCTCTCTGTCCAGCTGCCTGAATCCCCCATCTTTCCATAACTCCCACTGGAGATTTGTGAGAGTGCAGCCTGTCTGTCAGTCCATCTGTCTCCCTCTCGTTTTGTTTGAATGGATGCACACGAGTCAGAATCTGCACACTAACAACCTCATTTTCAGAGTGACCAGGTGATGGAGAGGAAGAGCAGAAGGGGAAGAGAGGTGGAAAGGTGGAGCAGGAGACACATAAAACCTGTTGGATCTGAGCCCTGCTTGGAAAAAAAAACCAACTGGAGTAGACAGATGGAGGGATGGAGGGACATAAATGAATGTAGAGTGTTGTCAAGGTGATATTCCTCCTCTCTAACCTTTCTCTCTCATTAACTTTGGAGCTTTAACGACGGCGGCAGAGACGGAGCAAGGTTTGACGAGTGGCTGGCTGCATGGTGTGAGGAAGGTGTCGGTGCCCTTGTGGGAGTCTCACTGTCAGGCTTATTCATTTGATGCAGGCTCCACAATGAAGCAGTGAAAAGCTGGGATTTATGTTTTGATAATGGTAGACACAATTATTTCGCACAGATGTCTGAAGAATTAACAAGAAAAGCTTTGCTGAATCAAAGCTGTGGTGACGTTTAGACAAAGACGATGAAAACAACACATTTTTGCTTTAGTTCCTACGCTGCCACTACACAGTCCAGTGTGATCTGGAAAATCAAGCCAGTCTTCTTTCAGACTTCTAGAACTTTCTGAGCACCTCTCAGACACAGATCATTAGTGTGAAAAAACCACCCAGATGCAGTTAATGTCAAAAGTTTGAAAACTATCTTGTTTAAGCAGTATTTGTCTGGTGTAGTTCAAAGAGAAACAAGCCATGAAAGAAATAGAGACAAAGGGGGAAAAAACAAACATGTCTGTGATTTTTCTCCAAGGCATATTGTCGTGATCGGTGATAATAAAAAAATAATGTCAAACCGTGCAAAAGCTACAGAAACAAGCACAACAATACTTCAACAAAGTTTTACTTCACTAGACTTTGTGTTTTTTAGACAAGGTGTTTATTTTTCTTACACTATCTGTACAGGAATGTTGGCAAATATTTAAGGTTGTTTTGTCCAAGAAATGGCATTGTACACATAACACATGCCTTTCACCACTCTTCTGAGAAGAGTCAAAGCAAACTTTGTGCCATCATCTACACTTTTCTTCTGAAGGAGGAAGAAGAAAAGGGCTTTTCTGTCTGTGAGAGTGCCTTTTCCATTAAATATGTACCTCTGTTTACCAACAGTTTGAGGAAACAGAGGCATCAAATATGTGTCTAAAGCAGAACTCAAAAACTGAGACATATGTGCACATCAACACACACAAATAGGCACATACACAGGCAAAATAAAAAGGAATTTCAAGAAATCTCCCTCCGGACCCTGGGGTAGTAAATTATCTGTGTTGTCCCCCATCACTCGTTTTCTACCAAGCAGCGAGGGCTCCTCTGGGTTTAAAACTCATTTTCATCTCTCTTGTAAGCTCTACCTTTTTACATATTTGTTCTAAATCCTATTATGAGGCCTTTGTGATATGAATAACGCTTGCAAATTGGAAAGTATCTCCAGGCAAAAGTTGGACACAGAGGTAATCTTCACAATCTAATTTCTTGAAGCACAAAAACAGTAACAGCAAAAGCCCCTTCTGATGTAGTTTATGGGAAAACATGAGCCAGTTTTAAAATAGAAAATCTCAATAAAACAAGCAGAATTGGGAACACACTCATGGACCTCTCCAGAGATGTAAACTCTCCTTTAACCTACCTGTGAGTTCTGTATCACGCAGTGAAGTTTGGCTTGTGTGGAGTGAGGCACAGTGTGAGTGTTCTGGTGCATCAGGGTGACCAGAATTCACGTCCAAACCCAGAGGCAGAAACACATCCAGATCACAGGACTGCTCTGATCCAGACCCAACACTCTGCCTGTGCATCACCTGAGGGGATAAGGAAACAGACGGATAGATGTAGGGGAGGAAGGGGTGGAAGTGGATTTGAGAAGGAGTGAGTGAGGCAAAAAGATGTATCATGTGGGGATGAGATGGGATAGATTAGGGGACAGATGAAAAGGGAAAAGAAATAGATTATGATGGGAATATGAAAAGAAGAGGTAGATTAAGGGCATAAAAAGAGGGGAAATGAAATGAAGTAAAGGAGAAGGAAAGTCCAAAGGAATAAGGAATTAATAGGTTGGTCTCCCTGTTTGAGTTTCATTTCTGTCCTAACGAATTCAGTTCAAAGGACAAACTGAAATTCAATATCAATAGAGCTTTTATTAAGTTAGGTAAGTGTATTAAAATTTTTATTTTTTTTATTTTTTTCTGTGCAAATGAATTTTAATAAGCCAGTGTCTTTCATTGGAGATTATTCCCTCTCTCCCTCTGTTTCCTTTGTTTCCACTTGATGAATTGATTTTTAATTAACCCCTGGAGCTGCTGAGAGCATCTCACAACGGTGTGGTCGGTTAGCTGCTCTCTCTGTGCGAGTGTCCTCCAGTGAGACGGGGGTAAAATGAGGAAGCTCTGTTTAGTTAAGATTAGATCTGACACAATAGCATGCCAGCCATAGCAATGCAAGACACTGCAGATGGGCTGCTTGAAAATAGGAAAGGCGGCATGTGGGAATACTTTTGGGGAAGAGTAAGAATGACAAGAGAAAGGCACAGAAAGAAGACAGGGTTATAAATGAACGCCCAAGAGACAAGAAGCAATGATACTGCGTGGCAGGAAAAATTAGAGTTGTCTTCGTGCAGACCAATGTGTCCTCATTAAAAAAGGATTTCACATTTGAGTAGCTGCCTGAACTACAGGCCAGTGGTGAAATAAAAGTGAGGAAAGAGAACAGAGAGACAGGAGAGACAAAAGGATGGACTGTAAATAAAAGAACTAAATGGAGGACAAAAGGCTGAAGGAGATTGGACCCAAAGAGAGAAAAATGACTATCTAATCATTTTAGGGGGCCATTTGATTCAGGTCCAAAGGCCACAGATAACCACCATCCCCACAATCATGAACCTCATTTTGCTCCAGCTTTTTAATAAAACACAGCCCCTCTTTCCATTCCTCTGCAACAGTATAAAGGATTCATACCGTTAAATGGCTGATAGGTCATTTAGGACCATTCAAGCTGGGTCTTTTTAATCTACTCTGTTTCTCTTTTCTTCCCTCGGTGGTGTACACCTTTAACACCGCTGCCCTGGGTGTCTCTGAGCAGTAGATGAATAATGCAGAGCAATTAGCGTGATACAAATCCTATCTAATAGATTTGGTCAGCTACAATATAGTGCTCTAAGTGTAGGTTGCTGAAGTCCTCACATTCTATGTAGAGATTATATTCACTGTGGGTCCCTTAAAGTAAGACATTGTTTGACCTATCACCTTATAAAGATACCTTGCAGATGACATGAGTGTACTAGCATGTAACTGCAACATCCTTTTGGTTATACTTGCGTTCAATTTTTGGTCTTTTATGTTTTCAATAATGTATGAGCTATTTTAAATTTCATCAAGTAGAAAGAGAGAAAGAGATACCACAGAACCCATTCTCAAAGTTATCTGAATCTTATTTTCTACAAAACTTGTGTTTTACAACCTTCACAACAACCAAAAAATGGTATGCTAGCATAGTGTTGTCTGTATTAACCCGACATTAAAAGACCAGTGTAAATATTTCTGTGTAAGTCACCCATGAAAATTGTGCAATTGTAGCTCTCTAGCCCAGGGTTCTTTCTCAGAGAAGAAGAAAAGTAGTGATAATAATGAAACATGATACCATGCATAGTTCTGACGGCTGTTCTCACTCATCACTCAGCAATTCTTCTTTTTCTGCATCAACAAGGGCATCATTTAAATGGGGTACGGCAGGATACCTTCGCTCTTCTTCTCCACATCTCCCTCTTATTAAATGTCTGTGTGTGTGTGCTTCTTCATCTGAAGATTCTCCCTCATGTGGAGACAGACCAAGGCTATCACTGGACATTTCATTTGCACTGCCTTCATGAGAAATTACAGACACAAAGAAAAAGAACAAACAGGTTGAGGTTAGATGTAAGCTATTTATGCATCCATGGTTTCATCTTTCACTCATATCTTAAAGGCACTCATCACTCCTGGTCATAGAAGATGTACATTGTGATTTACCAGTGCGACTTTGACCACCCCCACCGGAGCGGATGTTTTCATGCCCACATCACCACAGTTATGTGATTCAATCATACACTGTTTTACATGTGGACATAGCGTCTGTGGAGTTATGCATGTGAACTCTTGAAAAATTATCTTTTTTTTTTTTTTTTGCACTTTCTTGCTAGCTTTATAATTTTAGAGGTTCCTGCTAACACCTCTGGCTCACACTTCTTTAACACATTTAAAGAAGTTCTGATACTTAATAAAAGATATCATGTTTATCTTACTAACCTTCTGTATTTTATAAACCAGTTAATTTGTCATATCATTATTGGAAAAACGTGATGCAACCATGTCTAATTTGGTTTCTTGTCAACATTTAAATTTGTCACAACACACGCACACAAACAAACACAAAATAACCAACTTACCTAATGATGGATCCTCTTCCTCCTCCATGCTCACAGCTAAAGAAGAACTTAGGATGACATCCATGTGATGAGATGAAGTTGAATGAAACAACTGTGTGTCCTTTTGTGGAGCACTTGATTCATAGTCACTAGCGACTGGGCTAAAAGGCATTAAAACTGGTGCATCCTCTCTTGTTGAGGTTGATGTTACAAAATATTCACATGTTCTTGTGGCTGAATTAGGTTCCATAGGCCTTGGACTGAGAGACAGAGGTGATGGAGTCAGCTTGAGGTCATTAAGTGATAGGAGACTCTCAGGGTCAAGAAGGGAAGTCTGGGATTGCCTTTGGGACTGCAGATTGCTTCCGGGTGATTGGGAAAGCCTCACTAAAGATATTGGCTGTGGGAATAACTGGGAGGATTTTGATTGCCCAGAGTCCGAGCTATTTTGTACCGTGGACAATTGGTAAACTCTGGGCAACAATGTTGTCTCAATGGAGCTTGATGGTGACAGCGTAAATGTGGACCTTAGAGAGAAAGATTTGGGAGTAGGGGCAAGAGACTCCTTAGGGACTTGTTGTATGGCACTAGCCAAAGGAGAGACATCAGGCAGGGAAGCAACTGAAAAGTGTGAGGATTTAGGGATCTCAGTTTGACAATTTGGTAACGAGAGAGAGGACAAAAGTTGTTGTGATCCACGGTCAGGTTTTGATTTATGGACAGTAGGGGAGCAATAAGGCTTTTGTGACTTTGAGGTTGGTGTCTTGATTGATTTCTTTGAAGTCCTTGGAGTAGCAGCAGTGGGGCATGATGAGGGTTTATTTTTAGAAGACGATGCTGTGCAAGAAGATAACACAAAAAACAATGATGATATTAGCTGGCTTTGTGGGCATGTGGGTAGAAAATGAGTTCATTCAAAAGCACAAGCACAAAAGAGTTTTTCACTGATAGAAGAATAATCTGCTTAATTCTTGATGAGGGCTATTCTGCAAGCATGCAAACTCAGTACTGATTTATAACTAATGCCCTTTTTTTTGTTGCATTTTTCAGCATTTACATCTTGTTAAATGATATGTAGGAGAGATGGTAAATGCGCAGTCATGGTTTCAATAGCAGTTCACAGCACTTATTTTAGACAATGTAGTACAACTTTTTGGGCAACACTGCTCTTTTGGACTTTTTTAATGCATTTTAACTCTGCACCACTTTTAATTCCCAATGATCACCAGAAAGTAAAACCACACTGCTCAACAGTGTTTAATCTTCAGCATACTTTTGGTTTTACATGTGATTTTTGGGGGGAATACCTAAAATGCACTGAGTTTAAATTTGTTGACCCTATCCATATGAGAGAAGGTAAATATAGTCAGTCTAGATTTCAAATGTACAGTTTATTGGTATTTAAACAACTGGTTTTACTTGACTTTACAATAATGATTTTAATACTCAACACATTTGGAATAGCAGCATTTTTTTTATCATTCACATGCTTTCAGGTATTTCAAACAACATATGTAATAATCTTTTTTTTCAACCAGAGATTTCAACATTCATCTTAAACTGACTTTAAACTTATTGGATACATCTCAACTGAAGACAAAATGTGCAGCAGGGATTAAATTCCTTTTATGTTTTAATTTGTATGCATCAAATCAGATATACTAATTTTGTAGTATGCTTCTTGGACAGTGTTGAAAGGTTTTCATTAAAACATAACACAAAACATAAAACACAATTTGCTTTAGAAAGAAATCTAAACAAGGCTCCTCCTTTTAACCCATGCTTTTATGAACACAAACATCAAATGTTTTGTTGGGTACTGTTCTTGCAATGTCTGAAGCTTTTGACACATAAAGCAGTTTTGCTGCATACAGTTTTGCAGTGAGGCTTACTTTGGAGTACTCACCTCTGGCTGTCTGGGTCACTTTTGTGTTTTCGATATTGAGGACTTGCTGACCAGTGGGACATCTAAATGAGAAATAAAGGTGTTTGAAAAAGAGTCAAGGTCCACCTGAATAAAACACAGATATCCTGGCACTCGATGCTGATTCACAGTTGGTAACTTTTTGAAAATACTGAACATATTTTTCTGTGTGAATTGTTTTAATACTGACTGTGAGTCAACATATTCATTAAATGTATTATTCCCAAAAACCCTATAAAATGATAGGACCACCAGTTAATGGCTTTTCTTGTTGTTCTAGGATTTCAAATTAATATGCAGTGTCTTAAAGTATAAAGTGTTGGTTAAAAAAAACAATCCCTCTTTAGTCTCAAAAGGACAACAAAACAAATTCAACTAAGTTAGTCACCTGTTGCTCAGATGATTACTTGCATGCTGCAAAAAAATCAATAGATTTCTACTTTAACACTATTTCTTTGCCGTCACATGAGGTAAACTTCTTTGAATGGACTGAAGTGAAAAGGCCTTTAACTCACATCGACTTTCAGAAGCAGTGCTACATTTTATTGTAGTGGATTCTCTTGTGCACATAAAAAGGGGATACTGACAATCTTTTGTCAGTACGGCATGTGTATTACAGTAGAAAGTTTTGTAATCAAGGCTCTCTTTCTCTTAATATCTGACCTTTGTTCAGAATGAAAAGCTCCGTCTTTGTCCACATCTCCCTGCAGAAAAACAACAGAACACAGTGATGTCAGAAGTAAATGAGACACATATAAGCCTTAAGTATGATTAAGTTTTACTTGATTTAAATGAATGGTGAAGAACGATACACAGGAAAAACCTTCTAGCAAGTGCAAGTGTGGATGTCCTCTCCTTAATTTGAAATATCTAGATGTACTTGTGTGTCATATTGGTGAAACCTTTCTGCTGAAATGAAAGGTAACTCACTGCATCACCTCATTTACGACTTCTATGATGAAGCAGGATTCAGGTGTGTTAATCTGAGGCTCAGCCTCGCACCTGCTAACAGGGACAGCAAACAGTGATGCAAAGTAACTCCGGAAATCCTTCTCCTCAGCTGTAAACAAACAAACACAATGACACATTCATGTAACTTTTTAGTGTTACTTCTAACTTTAAATGCTTGTGAAATGATCAAGCAAATGAGTGTGATGGGGCGTGATGTGAAAAAAGACAACTGAGAGGAAAAGCTGCATGATTCAAGAAATTCCTGTGTAATTCCAGGGGCTTACAACAATTCTGTGCCTGTGAAAGATGGCAGTGAACATGTGAGAAACCCTAAAAACAAGTGGTTAATATCCTTGTCTTACACCTTCCTCCTCCAGGGATCAGAGGTCAGGGTCATAAACTAGTCTCCACAGTCCAATTATCAAAGTTGAGAAATGTTGCTGGCACAGCAGGGGGTGAAAAGAAGTCTGATACCATATTTTTTCTCAAAGGACAACAAATATGTCATTAATTACTTGTTTTACTATGTGTTTATGTGTTTACATAGGTGGTTACCAAAAATCGAAGATAATTCCAGATAAACAATGTATGTAGCAATTCATGCAAGACCATGTCTTGAATTCAAAAAGTTGGACTCAAAGTTATTCAACCCTCAGTCTTAGTTAGGTTTATGAGCAAATTTACAAACTTTGAGCTTTTTGCAGTTAAACAACTTAGAAAGCTTGGCACAACTTATATTTGTTATGGGGTTTAAGTCAGGTGACTGTGGTGGCTACTGTAGAGTATTCCAGGACTCTTTCTGAAAAAAAGCCTCAGTAGACTTTGAGGTTTTTTTTATAAGGATACTTGATTGAATCTAACTCGATGTCAACACAGTGCCAGAAGAAGCAAATCAGCCACAGAGCATCACCAAGGTACCACCAAGCTACACTGTAGGTATTTTTTTCTTTTTTTTTTTTTTATAATTCTTTCTCTTGCAAACATACCCGTGATCCAACTGACCCAAAAAGTTTCTGTTTCATTTCAAAATTTTCTCATTAATAGGTATTTGAGCATACCAAAGTCAACTTTTCTCATGTTTGTGGGTCAGTTGTGATGTTTATCTTGGAGTTAACCCTAACCTTCAGCGTTTCATACACGCATCACTGAACAAACTGTAAACTTAGCGCCTGCTCCACCAAGTCTTACTGCAGGTCTTTTACTGTCACTCAAATTTTTTTTCAACCTGTGTCTATTAACAATCAGTTCTATTTTTATCGTTTGGTGTCCATTTCCTTGTTTTTGAAAAAAAAAAAATCATCTCTTCACTATTTTGAAAATTTTCTCAAGGTATTACCATTTTTCTAACATGTAGTCAAAGTCGCTATCAACAAAACACTACTGGAAGTGTTCAATCTCAAGCACACCTGATGCAACTAATGAAGCCCTTGATTAGTTGCATCAGGTGTGCTTGAGACAACATCTGATTTGCATAATCTTATGAGCAAATCTAGTCAGGGGTTCAATAGTTTTGAGACTTCAACAGTCATTGAGAGTGGCATTTTGTATAAAAATTGGAGAAACTTCTTCCAAATATTTGTAGTGACGATTATTTAATTTCCACTTGTTTGATTTGTTTGTTGGAAAAAAACAGTTTGTAAATTTAGCTAATAAACCTAACTTGCAAAGGGGGTTGAATCATTTTGAGTAGATCTATGTATAATACTTATTTAATTTTCAAATTGATCAACACTACTTCACAACCAATGGAAGTTTCTTCCTTCTAATAAAAAATGTTCTCTCTATTGTGTTTAACTTTCTTTACTTTTTCTTGATTTGTAATTTCAGAAGTCGTTGTAGTTCTATCTTTTTATTTTTTGTTGGAAGTTACCTGTCTATATATCTCTGTCTCTCTTACGAACGGCACCACATGGGTCTGACAGCTCAGGAAAATAAGAATTTAAAACAAGGTAGGGCTCTCAACATGATGCATGAAAACAGCTTTTATTATTCATGGACACACACATGGCCCACCCTTTCAGGTTCAAAGACAAGAGAGGAGGAGAAAGTCTGCAACCTGTTGTAATTGTCAGAAAAGTTTGAAGCAGGTGGAGGGAATAGTTTATCAGTTACTGAGCAGCTTTACATTTCCCAAAGACATTGCTGTCTTCCTCACATCTGCATATCACTGACTGAGCAGTGAAATATCAAGCATGAAGCTGTGAGCAGACAAAAATGAAAATCATGATGTAGAGAAACTTTGATCTTAGGAGAAGTATGAGCTAATTTCAGTGCTGCAATTTAAAAACCAATTAGCCGATGAATGGTTTTAAAAAGCTACAAAGAAGTAAGAAATCAATGACGTGAATTTATTCCTTGCTTTTAGGAGAGAGTTTAGTTTTTTTCTCCTTTATTTGAGGTGGGGTTGTATGAGGTACTTGTCAATAGAAAGTGTGTAACCCACAGGGGATCCCGGTCAGCTTGACACCTTTGTTAAGAAAGTGCTAAAAGAACTGGAAAAGAAGCTTGGCTTAACCACTGCAGATGGGGTCAATGCTTCCATTTAATTGAGCTCATTTTAAAACACTTCAACCCAAATACCAATGTCAGGGCAAGTGTACCCCGTGTTTGGCAAATTTTCAGAACTTAACTTTGCCTCAGGAAATACATTTTTTCTTGCACATACAGTATGTGTTCTTCTACCTACAGTACGCCAATCCGCCAATAAGGTCTTTGAACTCCATGAAAATAATCTCAGCTTTCAAAAGAACTGTGCAATTTCCATAAAATGTGTTTTTATAAAGACTTGCAACAATCTCTTGAAGTACACAACTTTAACTGGACTTTTAGCCTTCACCCTCATACAGATCAAAATGTGAACAAGACAGATAGGTTCATAATAGCTTCCTATCCATTAGGGTGTATGTAGAGGTTATAGATGAACCTTCAGTTGTCTTTTTGTGTTTCTAGCAGTAGACGAGAATTTAAGCCAAAGGTATGTGATATGCAATCAAGACCTTTTCCAAACCAATCTGTGGTTGTAGGTCAAACTGATAGCTAAAAGCTTGTTTGAAGTGTGAATGCAAAGAGAGTGTTTTGTGTGTTTGAAACAAGGTTTTCAAAAGTGCAGACACGGTTGAATGGCAGGCGTTATCAAAGGTGCTGGGGCAAGGAGAGCAAGGAGTGGGGAAAAGTGCAAATCTTTTGTATGAAGATTGCAGGACTTTCAGTTTCAAGCAGTGTTGTGCTGCTTTTTGGCCTGTTGTTAAGTCATCACTGGTTTATTAAAGCTGGCACAGCAGAGTGCTTTAAAAGTTATTTTGAAATTATAATATGCCTTTTAGTTCTTTACAGACACTCCAGGCAGTAAGAAGTTGCAATCAAATAACTAATTTACTGTGTCACATTAGTGTTTTTACAGGGGAGCTCAGGGATTCATTCTAACCTTGAAATGTTCTAAAGCAGCAACTATTTGTGATGGACAGCTAAGGGGGAGAGAGCAAAAGCAAGGACTAGTGGTTCCTAACAAGGGCGAGTTTGGAGCGAATCTTGATTGATGTTATGAGAGGCAGTTGACAGCCCCGGGGTCCAGAGGTTTAGGAGGGGGAAAGATAACCATGGTCTACCCCATTTCCTGACAGCCTCGGCTGGAGGCCAGACAGCCAGGACTTTACCCTGACTGATGAGCTCCAGGCACGGATCCGGACTACAGGGCTACCCTGAGCTCCCCTCTTGCAACCCCATCCCTTACCTTGGCAGACTGCAACCATTCAGACACCTAACATCGCTGTAGCCCCACAATCACAGGTGGTAATAACCTGTCGCACCCTTCGGGATGGACGGGCATACACTAACATCTCGGTCAATTGGGACAGATGGGATTTTAAACTTCATTGTTATCTATACATGAATAAGCACACACAGACAGCATCTTTTAAACTAGGTTGTGTATAGATTAATCTCCCATGAATGTTCATTACCTGTAAGGCTGTTTGTAGGCTCCTCTTCAGTGTTTGTTTTAGGGAATGAATCTGATCCAGAGGGCAGTGATGGACAACAAGTTTCAATTGGTGTTCTGGAAATAAAAACAAAACAATATGGAAATAAATAAAACAGAGGCAAAAAAATGAATGATTAATTAATAAAACCAACAAACTTTTCGCGTCCATATCCCTAACTTTCACTTCTTTGACTGCTCCACTGAGAGGAAAGATGAACTTTTTCAAAAAGTATGATGAATGCATTATTTTTTGCTGTGTTCAAGGCAAATTGTTACCTAAAGAGCACATTACTGTGTCTTTACACCTAATCTCCGTTCCCTTCTTGCCAGTGTGAGCCGGTCAAAGTGCAAGGCCAGTAAGAAAGACTTTATGAGAAGCTTCAGGCAACCCATGAGGGGTGACTGGGGAAGTAACTTACAGTTTATATCTTTTCCTCTTACTTAGTTCATACCCTCAAACCCAGCAGTGTTTATCTTCCCTCTGTCTGTTTAATGTACTCAGAGAGTTATATTTAATCCTGTCCCTACCTTCCCCTTTTCTTATCCATTTGCTGTATCCATTTGTCATTTTTTTCCTTCCATATATTACTTTACATGCAGGAGCCTTGCTAGCCTTAGGCTGTTTGCATTTAAGCTTTGCCAGAGCCCAGCAATATTGAAGTATGTTGCTCTTCTTATCCTCTGGGGTCTTCAGTTTGTACGTTTAGTGCATGCCTATTGTATTTACTGAAAAAAATGAACATATACAACACTGGTTTATGGAAAATTTAGAAGATTTAGCAAAAAAATTAGGAGACCTTCAACTAATTTAACGCGGTTGAAACATAATGGAAAAACTAAGCACAGGAAAGCGTTCTCATAAAGGTAACTGATGCATCTTGTAACACATTCGTAGAGTTACCCTGAAGTCCTTGATGAATGACAGAGTAATTACAGAAGTAAATGAGACAGAGATAATGTCAGACTTGCCTATTACTTTTTCATTTTTATTTATTCTTTTTAAATGGCAATTGTTTATCAGGGTTAATCTGTAATTACAGATGTAAGGCAAATGGAATAATCCTTCTCTAATGCCCCCTGTTAAACATATAGGGTGAAAGCCAGAGTGATTTCAGAAAAAAAGGGCCCTTTGAATTGACCATCATTGCTGCTATATTTGCCCTGAAGATGGTAGGTTCACTAAATCAACTTGGCATTTGTGCCGAATTTGCTTTATTTAAACCATTATCCCAATCCTTTAGATTCTATTTCTGTGCCAAAAGCGGAAACAATTGGTTAAAGTGACTCTGTGGCTGTGGCCTAATAAATGATCTAATGGCCACAACATTGGCAGTTAATGTTAAGACAAAACTGTCTCAGAGAGAAGCCAGGGGAAAATAAGGGTTTAGAAATAATGTAAATTAGTGTTCCTCTCTTTTTCAAAACCAATAATTAGTAACCCTCTTTCTTTTATATAACGTTAATGAAAACAGAGTAACAATATCACTTTGTCTAAATTGTAAAATGAGCCTATGATTGCTTACTGGATATTTTACACTGCTATTTGTTTGTTTGTTTGTTTAAGACTAGTAGGCACTGCATTAAGGTGTATTTTAATGAAAAAAAAAAATATTCTGCTTTTCTTTAAAACAAAAAGTCTTTGTCTGTGCCCAAATTAAGTATATGCCCTGCAGCTGACCTAAGCTTGAATTATCATAAATAAACCCAACGTCTGTTTAATTTAATAAGCAATAACTAGCTAATGTCATATCAGGCCAGCTTTGATTTCATTTTGTCAGGATGAGTCAGGCTCAGTCAAGGCAGGTCTTCAAGATGCACAGAGGAGCCAGCTCTGATATCAGCTCTATGCCTGTGCAGATTTTTATTTCAGGGTTCACTGCTTTGATCACAGATACTTTGACTATAGCAGTTGATGGAAGGGCGTGCATTCAGTTACCCTATCCAGGCTGCAAGCTCCGGAAATCAGATTGATGCCCCCCCTAGTCACAAGCTTGCTTTCTGTAACCTGCAGGCCACCCACAAATCTAACAAGGTGATAGAGTTTATGACTCTAATATAGCTGAGCACTTTTAGCAAATTCTTTAAAACTCTCGCCTCCACACTCCTTCCTTCCCTCTCTCTCTTTCCCATTATTATAGAAGCTTGTTAAAATTCAGCCTCCCACTCTTTCTTTCTGCCAGCTAGTCTCTCTGTCTCTCCATTAAGCTCTGCCACCATAACCGCTGCAGGCTTATTGCACTCTAGATTGGCTTTCTAGTCTATTCCACAGTTAAAGGCTGCTACAGCTGGGGACTTAGTGCATTCCAGCCTAGGCAGTCAGCAGGCCCAAAACTGCTCTCTGCTCTCCTCTGCTCCTGCTCTCCGGTGGGCTCCTCAGCCCGTAAGGATCTGCTTAAATAAAGGGATGTAATAATGGGACCTGCTGAAGCCAGACCCTCAGGCAGTCTGCTCCACTACAAGTGCTGAGACCCTGCATTGTACACTGTTGGCATATGTAGACTGACTTTTGAGAAGCAAGTGAGAAGGTGACAAGATCAGAAGGTGTGACAGGTGTGAAAACCTGTGTTAACATGAGGTTTTGAACAGGTAAGTGACGTTACCATACATGTACAAATGGTAAACTCAGTGACTGTTGCTAAGTGACAACTGAATGTGCTTGTCTCTTAATGTTAGCTTGAACTGTTACTACATGTATAATTTGATATTGTTTATTTATGTATTATTTTTTGATATATATCTAAGGTGGGCTAAGTTGTCAGTTTAATGTATATTTTATATTAGTTCTACCATTTTAATTGTATTCTCATATAAAACAATAATTAAAAAAAATAGAAAAAAAAGTAAACAAAACTCTCATGCACCTCAGAAATATTGCAGTGTTTTTTTATCGTTTGTGCAAATAAGAGAATGAAAAACATCAGGAAACATGGGCAAGAAAGAGCAAAGACTGCGTGCAGCAAGGTGCAGAGAAATTGTGCAAAAAAATGAAGTGTCTATATTATGTTTGAGGTTTCCCCTGTACCGACTTAGCTAAACTGTTGCCCTCTTACGCACTTGAACAGTTACAGCTAAAATACACCAGATGCGTCTGCAGTGCGTCTCTGTTTCGTTACAGCAAACGGATCATATAGGTTTCATTCAAGTCAATGTGGCAACTTTTACTTGATCCATTATGTTGCGGTACATCTGTGTGGCTGGTCCGTCATGTTGCAGGTAATATGCAGCCGCAATATTTTTGACGGACCCAGAGCTGTGATACATAAATTCAGTGTAGAGACAGGAAGTTGTGACCTAACACAACGAGCAGAGCCAGACCAGGAGTCTACAGGTTTGGGGTTTTCTAGCCCAACACAAATGAAGACAGACTTATCAATAGGGTGGGAGGCGTGGGAACTCCTCAGCTCATGACTTCAGCTGTCTGTCATGCAGCTTGTTGGACTGAACACGCAGCCAGTGTAAGTTGACAAAGGCAGTCAAAACACAGCGCAACAGAGTTGCACTGCAGACGTAGCTGGTGTATTTCGGAAGCAAGTTAGTTACAGAAGCAAACAAAAAAAAAAACCTTGTACATTCAAAAAAAATTAACCAGCTTCCCACTTCAGATGTTAAAAGTTATATTAATTGTTAATAACTTCCTCAAACACAAATTTTGTTTTCAAACTTTCATTCACGTGGAACAAACAAGGTCACATAAAACATTCAGCTACCAGGGAGGTTATTGTGAGACAAATTTTTCAATTCAGTTCACTTGTCGCAACAAATTCATAAAAGAAAGATTATTTTCATTTGCCTACTCAACATGTTCCTGCCTTCATGATCTGTTGTTAATTAATACCGTCAGTTATATGCATGATGTAGCTGTGGGAAATGTGACTCAGTGGGAAAACAAATTTTGCATTTTTTTTGGCAGAAGAAGTCCAATATTTGTTAATAGATACTCAATTATGGATTGTCAACATTTCCAAAGACCTATAGCGGAAAGTGCTTCAATCTGCAGGACGATTTTTTCACAAATCTCACAGCAGCTATTGCATGAGATTGCATGTGAGTTGTTTTAGAATCACATTTGCATCAACTTGGAAATTGTAAATTTCTTACAATCAAGCCACTTTTGGAATTCAGTATTCCAGGCTCATTCAAAACTCTTGCTCCTAAAAAATAACTGTCTTATATTCATGTCATATATAAACATCTGATCATTCAAAGTCATAAAAACAGACTTTAGTTTCCCTTTTTATTCACAATGTTAGAAACTTTGCGTGTGGCTAATGTATGAAGTTTGGTTTTAAGATCCACAGTCTTTTGCTGGGCCTTTTATGTGACCCCTGTTACAGAACCCGCTACATGCTTTGGAATATACTGTACATGTGGTGTCAGTCTGCTGTTGCCTGCACATATACCTTCGATGCTTCTTGAGTAGCAGTCTGTCTAAGTAGGTGAGTCCGTTCTTTGTGAACTCCACCCTGACAGGTACGCTTGCTGCTCCCTCTCCTCTTTCTCGTCCTTCAGTTCCTCTGTCAGCAGCGAGGTCAGTCTGGGTTGCTGTGGCTGACACTGATACTGGGGAAATATGGGAGAGGGGAGAAATGACAAACATTAAAAAAAAGTTACGTCAAGGAAAGAATGAGGAGGGAAAAGTTAACCAAAAGGGAAGAAAGAAGTCATACAAAGGTAGAACAGAAGCAGGAAAACATCATTTGCCAGTTCCTCGACACCTTCCTCAAAACACCTCCCCTCAAGAAGTGAGAAAACACCTTGTCACAATACCAAAAGTGCCAAAACAAAAACAGACAGGACAGAGCCCCCTGGGAATAAGAAAGAGATGTACACAAAATAAAAGAAACATAGTAAGTGTATGAGAGAAAAGGAAAGATGGGGGTAAGAAAGAGAAATGGTATGATTGTACTCCAGACACTTTGGCAGTCCACAGTGGCAGCTTTAAATTGGGCCTGGGTGCCATTGGCCTGACAGAAATAATTAGGGCTGGAGGGGCTGGCAGCAATTTGCAGAGCGGAGTGAAGGGAGAGAGAGGCAGAGTCTGTCCGAGCAGTAAAGCAGAGAAAATAGGAGGCCTAATAAAAAGCACAAACACCAAGACACACACACAACCTGTAATAATAGTGCTAATAATATACACCCATATAAACCTGAACAAACACACACACATGCGTATGCGTGTGAAAGGGTATAAAAATTGCCTGACGCAGTGGAGCTTGTACACATATGGATTCAAACAGCCGTGGCGATTAGTGCTGTGGTGTGGGGTAGGGCCACCCCTAACACTTCTCTAATTATCTCAATATGCAACAGCCATGGATTACGCTCCTCTTGCAGTGGTAAGCAGTTTCTATAAGGCCCCAACAGATCTGAGAAGAGACAAGGGAATAGGAAGCAGGAAAGCTGTGGAGAAGGTAAAAATTGAGAAAAGTAAAGAAAGACTGAATAATGAAGTGGATAAAGGTGAAAACATTGACTCACCTAACAGCATTAACTGGCACAGTTTGAAGGTACCTGCTGTTAGGCTGATAGCTGGCTCACTCCAGAATGTAGGCTGTGCTATGATCTTTGTGTCATATCTGGCAAAAAGTGTCCCCACTCTATTTCATCATTTATATGAGAGATGATCCACAGCCATCTCCATTATCAGACACAAAACAAGAGTAAACTGCATGAAGTTTGGCCTTTTTGTGGTTCATTATTAAGAGTGTATGCACTTAGTTAACTCCATCAACAGCAAACCGTTTTACCTTAACAGAAAAAAGTCTTAAGCTTCAGTTCTATGACTGTCCTTGATTCTCTAACCCACAGCAAAGTGTTTTGGGAGGAAAATTGAAGGACAACATAGAATAAGATACAAGTTGTAGACAAACTATGAAAATCTGTGCAATCAAATGCAATAACTCATCAAAGCTCTTGCATTGCATGGCACTAGATTTCACAGGTGTGATGTTCACTAATCCTGTTTCTTTGAACAGAAAATAGGGATGGTGTGAGGGCAAGGACATTTTGTAGGTTTTGATAAGAGGGGGCCTCTGACCTCATCATTATCATCAAAGCCACAGGTGAAAACTGCATCTATACTTTTATTTAAGGCAAGGCAAGGCAAGGCATTTAACAGGCCTCTTAAGGCTTGTACAAACACAGTTTGGACCTGCTTCCTCCAGCTGAAGGAAAGTATCTGCTTGATAGACTGCCATTTGTAATCTAGTTCTGTTTAAACTTCCATTTTGAGCCTACAGACACAGCTGTGAGCACTACATACTCATGCGTTGATATGTCCACGAGAAGAGAAGATGAACTGTGCAGCAGTTCTGTAAATGTTGCGAACAGCATGAGTCCACTCAGAGGACCAACTACAGGGCTGGTGGTCTACATTGTTTCAACACATAGATACATTTGGGGTGGGGGGGTACATGTCAGGGAATGCATTTCGACAGGACAGTAAACACAGCTTTTGATTCTGAGTGCATGCAAACATGCTGTTCACCTGGTGGCACAGGTATCCACATTGCCTCCCCAGTCCTGGTTTTTCCTGCAACGTCACTCTTTTCCTCTCTCCACTGCTTGAGAGCTTCCTGGAAAGATCTTGCAGACTCCTCTTCATTGTACACCCCTCTAAGAAGAGAGTCAGCACATTCCTCCATGTGGTTATTTTCCGGCCTCTCTTTCATTGTTTCCTTTTTCTCTTCATGGTTTGCCAACAAAACCTGCAATAAAACAAACAGCTGACATAAGTTAGTTATACACATGAACAATATGATGAATGGCTGAAAGCTTCCCCTGTTGCACATGTAGTAAGCACATTGTTCATTCAAGTTTAAACATTGGCCAAAGATATCTTATTTTCTGATAAAATAACAAAGAAATCTAATTATTATGTCTTTGTGCAACCTTTTAATTACAAAAAAATCATTGTTGCTGACTACAAAATAATGAAATAGAAAGTTAATGAGATTTTCAAGGCTACAGGAATACAATTCTTCATTGTGCAGGGCAGGACAAAGAGAAACATGTCTTGAAAGTAGCACTGACCTTGGCTAAGTCTTTCCTGATACAGCATTAAAAAGTGATAAGGTAACAGATCTATCTTCATATTAGACCTCTAAAAAGTAGCTTGGTCAAGGTGAATCTGAGAAAAAAAGTCAATAAAGTCTTTGCAGTTTGATCCCACATCATAAATATAGAATGTCAAATGGTTTGAGGAGCCCAAGTTTTTGTGGCTCATACTGATGTTTTTGTTTTGTGTTGTTTTCTATGCTAATCAATATTAGTCTGTTTTTCTAACCATTTCTGCAATATTTGCAATGATCCTTTAGAATAAAGAAACTATTGAGGACTCTCTGGACACTGTGCTTAAAATGTTGTTTGCAGTGACACCTTTGACTGAAATCTCATGAGTTTTTCTGGTGGTAAAGACACCATTTTCCATGATTACCATCACCCACAGTCAGGAGGACATTACTCTTGCCAGGTTTTGCAATGTTTTGGAAGCAAATGCAAGGAGAGCAGATCTTTTTCAATACTTCTTTTCTTTGTTCAAGACAACTTTTTGCAGGCTGCAAAGCGACGCGGTAATGCATTTATTTACATTTACATAGCGCAACTGTTTGAAACATGGTGACAAACAAACTTTGTTAACTTAGTTTGCACCAGAGTATAGTGTCCATCTGTGAAGTCCGAATCACAGCCCAGTGCTCTAAGATATGACCATAACGTTGGGGAATCCTCATTTTGTCCCACCAGCACCAAGCAGAAAAAAACACGATCTCATTCTTTATTTTATCAATAGACTCTCGAGTTGGACATTCTTAATATTTGATTAAGATTTTTTTGTTTTGTTTTGTTTTGTTTAATGATGCTGTTTTTAAATGTGAGTGATACTGAGTTGTTGCAAAACAAATTCGCAAGTAATCAGACAATAAAGCATTTTCTTCTCTTCTCTTCTCTTCTCTTCTCTTCTCTTCTCTTCTCTTCTCTTCTCTTCTCTCCTCTCCTCTCCTCTCCTCTCCTCTCCTCTCCTCTCCTCTCCTCTCCTCTTCTCTTCTCTTCTCTTCTCTTCTCTTCTCTTCTCTTCTCTTCTCTTCTCTTCTTTTATCTTATTTTAAGTTTTAATAGACCACTGCAGTATAACTGCTGTATATGGGTTGTAATGTGCATTAACACAAACAGCTCCAGTTGAGTTGCCAGTCCAGTTCCAGAGTCAGCCATGACTACAAAATAAATCCATTGAAATGTTTTCTTCAAGGAAAAGGCCATATCTCACTTCTCACTGTTAAACTTTGGCAACCAGTGCAGTCCTCACATGGACATCCAGTCTTATTGATTAAGTCTAGTAGTTAATTAGTTGCCATCTGAGCCCAATTTTAGATAGAGGAAGCTGCATGGAGGATCTTTAAAGTTTCACATTCAAGTCTGTCTATACTTAAAAAACAATGGTAAAATATTATCTCTCATGTTTACATGGCCAGTTGCCATTGCAGAAGCTTTTGGTGTTACTTTGTTTCTTAACAGTGTGTGAAGTCTAAACATGAAACACCATCTGATAAAGACAGCATACTAATTTCCTCTGTACCTTGTCACCACAGCTGTTTGAAATGACTATTGGTCGACTGAGCTCTGTGGTGTTCAGAGCCTCAAACGTCAATCTCACAGTTTTGCCAGACTTAGTCTGTTGGGGGGCATTTTTGGTCCAAAAATACACAGCTCACATGCCTGCCTGTAGATGTAGCCTGTGGATACGGTATCAATTAGGGTTAGTTTGGAGTCCTTAAAGCTCTCTCACACACAAAGCACTGGCTTGTTTGACATATCCCTGCTGGATTACAGCAGCAAGAGACATCACATCACTGGAGGGAGATCATATGTGTATCAATAACCATTAAAATAATTCAAGCCTATTTTTACAAGATAGTTGTAGACTGTGTTAGAATACCAATGACGCTACATAAAAACTGTCAGTGTGTCTCTGAGGATAAGCCATTTTTGGTGCTGTTCTCACAAGCCTGTGCCTCATATGGGACTAAATATAATAGTAAGGATTAACCTACCTGATTTTGATTATACAATTGCACAGGTTTTGCTCCAGCCTCTACTCCGTCTCTTGGGCTCTGATCTCTTTGTGTGAGTGATGCATTAGGTGTTAAAGTGTTATCTGGCTTGGTTCTGCTTTTGTGACTGGCAGCTGGACTTGTACCAGCACCAGGACAGCAGTCAGGGTTCATGTGTTTCTGAAAACAGCTGACAACATCTGGAGTGCTCACATGGGTCCGCAGATCTGTCTGTAAAAGAAAACCATAAAATGAGTAATTAGACGAGGAAAATTAAGGTAAAATAGCATGAACTCTTTAAATGAACCTTACAGTTATGGACCAATCTGTACTTTTGCCTTACATTGTATTGAGACAAAAGGCTATCGTGTGGTCATTTTCATAGTACACTTGTATCTGTGGTACCAAACTTTTGCTACACTAGCTGTAAATATGATAATATACGAGTTACACAGAAATGGAGTTTCTCTTAGTTTGCTAACCCAAGATCAAGTTTTAGAACTCTCATTCTCTGTCCCCTTTTCTTAATCATCATTAAATTCAGTCATTCTTAGCCCTGTGCACTCCAAATAGTTTCATTTTTTAAGAGACTGAATCCCTACAAATTTCTGCAGAAAACAGTAAGTAAGGACCCTCCAGCAACACAAAAGGACCCTCTAGCAAAGCATCAAGGGACACCCCTACCTACAAACTCATACTTCAGAAGGCTTAGCAGAGGGAAACAAAGACTTGGAGATCAAAAAATTTCTCCTCACAACACCCTTAAGAAATACTCAAGGTTATTTTTTCACATATTGTTATTATTTCCAAGAAACACCCTGATTAAAATTCAAGGCTATGACTGTAATACAACAGGCACAGATCCCTTCAGCATTTTTCACCATTTCTGTTCAACTATTACAGCTGGCAGCAATGTTGCTCTTGGGCAAGCTATGCCCACAGCAACCCAAACTGGGTGCATTTCAGTTAAACATGAAGGCAATGATCTGAGACTACTATAGACAGGCGCCATGAGCCTCATCGAGAAGGTAAGACCTCATCAGCTTAAGTGCTCTTACCAAGATCACCAATATCACCTTGAATATCTTAACAATGTCAAAAATCAGATGTTGTCACCTTTGTTTTATGTAAATTGAATCAAGACACACTTGCAATAGACAATTCTCACAATGACATCATTCAGCTTCCATTTTACACTTGTATCGGAGGTTCCATCTGAAAGGTGGTTTTACTCGATGTTCCTAGAAATAGAAGGGTACAACTTACTTCCTTCAAGGCTCAAACAATTTTGTCTGCGCACTGAGAAGTTTGACAAACTTTTAAAAAATGTTTTGCTATGAAACACATCAAAGTAGCCACTTGAAGGCCATAAGATTTGGAGATTGGGGACAAAGTCACAACCTTGATTGTTTGGTTTATGGCTCCTTTAGAATATGTTATGAATCCAACTATCTAATAAATTTATCATAAAATACTCTTTTCCTCCTAAGATAAGGAATAGTTTTCTTTGTCTGAGGTTTCCTCTGTAGAAGCTCCCTTCTCTTGCCTTAGGTAGATTCTGTCTAAGTCTTGAGCAATTGCAAAAGACGGTGATGTCATTCTAGATCAATGGATTTGTCTGGGCCCAAATGACAAAGATGGGGACTTGTTCTCAGTCTAAAACTTTGCTGGGCTTATCAGTGAAGAAAGGAGAGCACAGCTCACTCAGTGACAGTCACTTAAAGTTCTGAATTAGTTCACTCAGTACCTCCTGCAAGGAAACTTGACCATGGTCATGGAGAGCAATAATGAAATCTCTCTCCTCCTCTAGAAAACTGGCAAGCCTGGTAACAATCCTTTCCTAATCTTAACACCCTAAAATTGGAAAATCACTTCCTCATTTCCTACAATCCTGCGAGATTTATCCAAATGCCACTTGTATTCAGAGGTAGGAGCTCTTTTATTATGCACAATACTTTTTAAAAGCTGTAATGCTACTTTGGCCAGAGCTTTTTTAATTCATGCAGCCCGACTTTTATACAAGACAGTACTGGTGATGCCAATAAAGCAGATGCCCATTCTGTGCTTTAAAAGCGATCAGTGCCAGAAAGAGATGGACTTGGTTTGCAACAAGAGACAATCCAATGCTTAAAAAGCATTCACAATAGCTCAATTAGGACTACCATTTGCAATTTGTATAAATGCTGTATAGCAAAAGAAATGATGAATTAGTTTAATATAGCACACAGCACCCACCTGATACTCAACTCAGGTAAGAAATATCCCACAACACTTCAATGAGCACAGCACTCTGTGTGTGTGTGTGTGTGTGTGTGTGTGTGTGTGTGTGTGTGTGTGTGTGTGTGTGTGTGTGTGTGTGTGTGTGTGTGTGTGTGTGTGTGTGTGTGTGTGTGTGTGTTAATGAAATACTAGGATGTGGTGTTGGCAAAATCCCCAACACAATGTACTGATGAAATTAATATTCTTTTTGTCTCTCTAACCCATATGGCTTCCTCTTTCCCTTATTCTTTCCAAGGCAAATGAAACAGGATTAGCAAAGACAGGGAGATGTGTGCGTCAGCTGCATGAGTATAATCCTCGGTCCTTATGCATTGCCACCATACATGGTGGGGATTGTATATGTGCATGCATGTCTTTAAACTGTAACCGAGCTTTTACCTATGCCTCACTGTTTAACTGAGGTTAGTAGACAAACAGAGATGGAGAGATACCGAGAAACCTTAAAGGTAATCAAATAACACAACTGTCAGGTGGCCTGACTAATGGTTAGATAACACATAAACATTTGCATAACAAGTTGTTGAATAAGCTGAAAACAATACAGAGGAGCCAGCAAAGACAAAAACAGTCAAGGCTGCACAAACCACCATGTGATTCTCACGAAATTGCAATTTGTCATGTCTGTAAGGATTTGATAGGCTAAACTACTAAAACAATCTTACTTTTGTATTATATATCAAAGGATGGTATGTACTAATTGTAGGACTACTGTTGTCTTTGCATTTAATTGATTATTCTATATTTTATGACAACATTTCAACCTAAAAGTTCATTACTGTAACATGTCGGTACTTTTATTTTTTACCTTAAACCCATAATTACCATAACTCATCTCCATAATTTAATATGCATATAAATACAAAAAATAGTTGGGATTATACCCTTTAACTAGCAATGTTACCATTATGGGCAAACTATTTGTGAGTAATTATTTTTACATTAATTATTATACACGTGTCCACAGCATGAACAATTCATTTCCATAACTGAGATATTTGGCTCCATTAAAATCCCTGCATTCTAATAAATAAAGATTTATTGTCCCATGATGCATTGTATGGAGAAGAAGTTGCAAAATGTCTACCATTTAAGATCATCTTTCAATTTCTTCCAGTAGATATGTTAAAGATTGTGATTATATACACCCCTTGGTTCGCTACTGTTCATTACCATAACAGGGTATATTTAAAATAGTTTTGAAGATAATTATTTCATATTCAGTGGAAAAGTAACTTTTATAGAGCCAAACTGTTAGTGAAAATATTTCTGCTGAGTCATGCTAGCTATGCTAATTATTGCGAGCAACATGGGACTGCCAGTCATTACCGCAACACTGCATTCATTACCGTAACATACACAAGGCTGTTACAGTAATGAAATGAAGTGTTACAGTAATTTATTGTATATGTATATATGTAGGGCTCCAAATTTTATGGTCGGTTTTCAAGGGCAGTGATTCTAAAGTGGCGTCCGGGAACCCCCAGGGGCCGCTGAGAGAGTTCAAGGGGGTCCCCAATGTTTTGAGATAACAACTTTTTATTACCGTAACACTTGTTGTATATGTAAATACTTGGATGGGAATGGGTAGTAACATCAAATCTTATGTTTGCACAGGAACTATTTGTCAAGTCTTTTATGATTAGAAAATTGACATTTTTTATTTATTTGTAAAATTTACACTATAGGAAAAAAATAGTATAAAACATGCAATTTTGTTACAGTAATGAACATAATAACTAAAATTATTGTACCAATAAACAATGATCTGAATGTTTACACTATGTGGCTATTTTGAACTATTAGTAGAACACACATGAAAAAAAAATAAAGTCAACCTTTCATACGTAATCAGTTATCATTTGAAAATGTGTTACAGTAATGAACTTATTTGGTAGATGACTCAATAAAACATTATGAAAATGTATTTTGAAAAAATTCATTTATTCCTCACTTTTATTGAGTCAGTGAATTCAGACCCTGCTTGCTACTAATGAGAGTAAAAACAAGCAAATTTGACCTTAAATTGTTTTTGCAAAGGTCAGGACAGTTTCGTGAGAAAATGTGACATGACATGAAATGACGTGACATGACATGATGTGACATGACATGATGTGACATGACATAATGTGACATGACATGACATGAAATGACGTGACATGACATGATGTGACATGACATGATGTGACTTGACATGACATGACAATAACATGATGAGTCAATGGCATGACAAGACAAAATACGACTAGATAATAATGTTCCATTTTTCAGATGTATCTCATTTTTGTATACTATAGGTTTTTGTGTAATGTCACTGAGTTCACAGGTTGCTTCACAAGGTGCTGAGTCCAGATAGTTTGTTTCACAAGTTTGAGCGTAAGTGTGTCCACTGTGCAAAGGCAAGGTCATTCTGCTGATAAAGAGATCGACAGCCTGGTTCATCCTCGTCACCCTTCTACCCATCCCCCTCCCTTTGTCTTTCTTCTTCCTAGATACAAGTCTGAGAAAATCCGCACAAAAACACATGATATAACAGTAGCAGACAGTTGCGTAGAAGACCAACTCTTTGTCAGGGGCATTGTTTTTTCAGCCCAGAAGATAAGTGTGAAATATACTCTATGTGTGTGTTCTTTCTGCCGGAGGTCGAGGGAGGTGAGCTTCTGTCAAGAGAGAGATCAGCGCTGATTTTTACATGTGACCAATAAATGGTTGAACTGAGACCAACAGATTATCCTGTTTTCATTCAGGGGCTACCAATATAAAGAACTTGGGGTCAACAATCACACAAGAAGACAATAACATGACGAGACAAGACAATAACAATGAGACACTAAAACAGCAAGATGTGGCTGAACTGATGCGGCGATGACATGATGTCACAATAAAAATGACATGAGAAGTATATGAATAAATGTGATGTCGAAACAAGATAATGACAATGTGTTGTTACGTGACATGACAACAGGAGCAGCTGTCAGTTGTCCCTCTGTTAGAAGGTCAAGGCTTTCCGCAGATAGGGATCAGAAGGGTCTTTGAACAAGACTCTGCACCCCAAGTTGCTTCCAATGTGGGTCAAATTAACAAATACACATACACTTTAGCAGTCTATGCATCTGTTTGTAATGAGGTGTGAAAGGTGAAACATGACTAGCAGTATAAAATTGTTTTGATGGTTAGTTTCCTTTACCATGGCATGTCATGTGCACAGATCCACTCGTAATGAAGTTCTAGAGCTCAAATCGTAAAGCAATCATATGATGAACAGATGTGTCTCTATACATTAGAATACCATGAGAAAGTATGTTTTTCCCAGTTGTTCAATTAAAAAAAGTGAAATTCATTTATTACAAACTATGTGCATATTATATAGCACAGTGTGCATATGGACACAGCCTGTTTACTTTTTGAACTGAAATGCTGGAATAAAAAATCAACTTACTGTGTGTATACATACATTATGCATATGGATACAGTCATACACATTTAAACAAACCAAGGGCACATCCTTATGTTAGAGGTGTGAAAAAATATTGGTATATTGAATATAGTACAGTACTTTAAACTGTGACAAACATTGATATTTCAACTCTTAATAACAATATTTTTGTTACAATTAAAAAATACTATTTTAGATGAGTTGGAATTACAATATGTCTGCCCCTCCACTGCGGCGGATGGCATCAAAGAGCTAAACCACTGATTGTTGCCCATAAATTGTATGGAAATATATTCTCAAAAAAGATTTTATTCCTAAACTTGATGATGTGGCTTCTGATGCAGTAAACATCAATGTTTTCTCTCTATTCTTGGGTCAGTTAGTTTAAAATAATTTTTAGATTAATTTTACAGTTTAGTAAACTGATAAAATAATAATCATAATCATGTTTTGTGCAATATTAGATTTTAAATGAGTAACAATGGTAACGCCAAGTGACTTTTAGTTTTACGGACTGATCATGTCTTTCACCCAGTAATTTTTTTTAGTTGCATGTCACAGTAGTCTAAGTGACAAACTTGATGCAGTTTATGTTTTCAAGTGAAGTGTATGTATGAAACACTGCATCTGACTTTCATTATTTCAAACACAATAAAATAGAGCACTTGTTTTTAATCAAATAGTTACTGTGTAGAATATTGCGATATATCACAGCATTGTGATATCATGATATTATCGCATCGTGACCCAAGTATCATGATGTGTATTGTATCCTGAGGATCTTGGCAGTACTCATCCCAACCTTATGTAGAGGATTTCTCAGTAATTTTGATAAAAAATAACAGCAGCCAAGGAAAAAAAGAAACTGATAAGTTGAAAAAATTACACATATCCTGGTAAAAAAAAAAAAAGCACTGCCTACAGTTCACAGTTCTACAGTTTCAATTAGCAGATGCTTTTGTCCAAAGCAATGTACAACACAATCAAGAATTTTGACAGAAGGGAATACCTTACTTAGTGTGACAAAGTGCTACAAGTTATTTGGCGCAAGGTGCTGCCATTAAGTGCAGGATTTTTTGTTTGTTTGTTTGTTTTACCAGTTAAGAAAAGACAGATCAGCCAAGAGACTCAAAAAACATACTAACCAGCACACACTTCAATAACACAAACACTATATGAATACATGTGTGAAGCTACACTGGAAACACTGAGGGAAAATACTGACGAGATGCCCTCAGTACATGAACAGAAAAATGACACAAGAGTAACAAGAACTCCAAGTTACAGAGAGTCTTGGACTTACTGTGTCACTTGGTTTTGGAAAACTTTAGACTTTTTTCCTCAATAGAATGTATAAACAAATATCTAAACTTACAGCACAATTGTTCATTGTGGAATTTTGCAAAACAGAAAAAAATAAAGATATTTTGTTTTTTTTATGTGTACAATTCTGTGGATCTAACAGGAATGTGTGAGCTCAATCAAACTCTCTGCACATGACCTGCTGCCCTATATGTCTTTTTGTTATGAATGACTAAAGGTTGTTGTTGGGTTGACTACTGCCTGAGCCCTGCTTAATGTGCTCTGTTTCAGTGTAAGCACAATTTAATCTGAGAACTTGCAAGTGTGACAGAGTGGCAAAAAAAGAGGAGAAAAAAGCTTTTGTAAGTAAGGCATTCGCTAATGAGGAACATCCACTTTGTTTTTGCTTTCAGGACTGAGCAAACCTGTAATATTGACACAACACACATACAGTGAAGCTGCTTCTTCCAGCAGGTGTATTCATGTGTTTTTTTTAACATGGCAGGCACAAAGTAGGACCGGATACAGAGACAGGAATACGGTGAATGACAAGGCATTGTGGTATGCAGATTTTGTAGTCATGGGTGCAAGAACTACAAAGAAAAGAATGAGTATAGCAGAAAGAGAATGAGGATCAGGACGGCTATTATTTAAAGTATCTGTGAAAGAGAAACAGAGACAGAGAAAACTAGAAAGAGTGGCACACACAGGCACACACACAGGAAAGGAAACTGATTTGATGCACATGGGACAATGCTCACCTGGATGGGGATGATCCTGTGGAGCTTCAGTGCCCCCTTCTGGTGGAATTTGGTAAAGCAGCTGATGCAGTAGTCCTCTGTGCATTCAGCACACATCTATGATACACAGGAAGAGAGTCAGATGGGTGTGCGTGCCTTTGTATGCCAATACATGAAAAGGGTGGCTTGTATAGATCAGTGTCAATGTGTTTTTACTTTGGTGTGCAAAGAGTTATGTGTGTGTGAGAGAGTAATTTGTGTATTTGCATGCAGGTGTGTGAAAGTACCTACACTAACGATAAGAAGCTAATGTTTGTTAAAGATTTAAACAGCAGGTCTGGTATCTTTTCCCTTTCCCTAACCTTAACCTTGCCAAACAGACTTTGACAGGAAGGATGATTAAAAAGGATTCACTGCAGGGTATGTGTGTGTGTGTTCTTATGTGTGGGCACATGCATGTCTGTGCCAGCTCCTGTGCTTGGTTAGTAGGAGAGAGAACAAGCTAGAGAAGGCTTGTGTCGTATGTATGCATCGGACTTGATGTGTGTGTGTTGTGCATGTCAGTGTGTGAGCGGATGCATCTTAAGGGAGGTCATTATCATATCTATCTGTGAGAATCTGCTCTTATTAGCCGAAGAAAAGTCCTTGCATCAGCAGGTTGGGGAGCTAGGACTACGCTGGTTTGGGCTGAGTATTCGGGCGAGGACAGGAGTGAAGAGAGCCAATGAGAAGTGAAGAGGAAGTTTGAGGGGAAGAAGGCTTTTTGATTTTAGGGAAAAACAAACAGTAAAGAAACAAACGTCATTTATTTGGTCCTCTTGATATGTTTGTTCTGTTTTTGTTGTGTTGTCATTTTTTTGCATTATGGACTCTGGCGTCATTCTCAGTCTCATGCCAGGTTCAAGTTTTGCACTGTAATCACTGTAATAAATCCATTGCTTGGCATTTGCCCTCTTTTTTAATTGTTTTTGTTGTTGTTGTTGTTGTTAAATTTCAAACCATTAAAGGGACCGTGAGGGCTGTTGGGAATCAGTTGTGCCTTTTCTGTATCAAAGCTCTGTTTCCTCTGAACAGAATCATCCACTGTCTAAAGGAGGTTACTCTGGTCAAGACTTTTGTTGGGAAGCTAATCAATGGAGAACAGATCTTCTTTTTAACAGTACTTATCTTTTTTCAAGGCAAGACGAGGTGATTTATTCATTTATAGTTACATAACACTATAGTTTGGAGCGTCAGATCAAGCAAACTTTGAAAACTCATTCTTTTTTATAGTTTAGAGAACAGAAGCAATCGTTTTTTTCTGAAAAGGGGCAGATCTTGCTCCTAGAAACTAAAATTTGCCAGCAGGTCTAGTGTGGTCATAGGGACTTCTAGTAGACATGCTGCAAATGTATTCATGTTCTCACTGAAAGTCACAACCCAACCATGGATACTAAAAAATAACATTTTGACAACATAAACCGATTTTGGCGCTAACAGGCAAATAAAGGTGACACTGCTTCTATATGACATGTGAAGTCCTGAGAGGCCCTTTGAGTTGACCATCTGACTAAATTCTTTTTTTCTTACTCATAAACCACATCCCTTGTTTTAATATCTGCACTGGTAAAGTTTCTTGATTTATTTCTTCCTTTTTTTCTCTCTGACATGTTTTAGTGTGTGTATGTGTTTGTGAACACACATAAGTCTATGTCGATGACATTCCCCTTTAATTGTCCCATAAAGTAAGGCCTCATTTCCTCTCTCAGGCCTGAGGATAAATTACAGTCACTCCCTAGGGACTAGGCATCCCTATCAGGCTGCAAGTGGCACATCACTGCACTCTCCTGTGCTACACAGGAGGAAATGGCCCCCTTTTTTTTGCCTGGATGACTCTGGAATACAGCGCAAGGCTAAGCATGCAGTGTGTATGCGTGTGCACATGCAAGTTAGATAGCTTAAGCCCGTATTTGTGAGTCAGTGTTTAAAAAAAGCCCAGTTGTGTATGTGCATGTGTGTGTGCATGTACAAAATTACGTGTTTAAGAGCAGTTCTACACTGAAAAGCACAGACAGTCATAACGCTTCCCATTATTGCTGTCATTATAGGGCACAAAGACTATCTGAAATGTGTGTGTGTGTGAGATGTGCTGTGTGATGTGCCGTGTGGTGTGCGCTGTTCATGTGTACGTTATCTTGTGTGCTTGCCCAGACTACTGCATTGTCATCAAGCTCATCACTATGGGGCACTGGGGGAACTGGGCGCTTCATTGGACAATTCAACACCATTATCATCAAACGCACTATGAAGCAAAGTGCCACATACCATTTCAGAGAGTGTGCGTGCTGCACTTGAAATAACTTATCCCACAACAAAAGGGGCAGAAAAATGATGACTGCCAGTTCAGTCGGTTCAACTCCTCCCACTCCTTCATTTCTTTATCAATCCATCTCTCATTGCTCCTGCTCAAGCTCTCTTTCTCTCTTCCTCCGTTATTGAAACTATGAGCAGCTGGTTTCATGGTCAGACACAGAATTACACATGAATAGTTAAGGATCTAGCAGGCATGAATAAAGGAGTGACTGGTCATGAAGCATGCATTACTCAGCTCACTTTGCTCTGTGCATTATTTATCCATACTAACACACACGCTATGCACACACTACGCTTCCTCTCTCATTCTGTTGCTTCCTCGTGTTCACACATACAGTTGCAAGCCACGCCACAGCCCCTCGTCCTGAGCAGTAGCGGATGAAAAAACGTGAAAGAATAAACAATGGTGCCCTCAGAGGTCTGGAGTATCGATGAACGGATCCGGCTAAACTGTTATCAGTGCAAACACAAACACCAAGAAAGACCAACAGATAAAACAGCAGAGACACAGTGAGAAGGGGGAAAGCAAAGAAAAGATGGGTAAATGTGATGGAGAGAGTGAAGAAAGACAAACAGAAACAGGCTAATATGCAGGCAAATAAAGATGGGGTAAAGAGAGTCAAGAGTTGGAAGAAAATGTTCCTTAAGGGGGTGAAAGATATGGCATCAGGATAACAAAGAGAGGAAGCAGTGGTGCAAAACCCATAAAATAAAGAATGACTCTTAATGACAGGTTAAATAAAAGGTCTTTGGCTTACAGGGTGAATGTGGAAAATCTACACAGGTTTTGGTACCATATTTTAGGGAAACAGACACCTTTTCCCAGTACGCACCATCACCCACTGTCATAAAGATGTGTCTTGCATAGACTTGCATCTGATTTGGAATCAAATGAGAGAAGACTGCTTTTGATATTACTTTTCTGCGTTCAAGACAACTTTTTGCAGGCTGCAAAGCGACAGTCAGCTCTCTTATAAATACTAAAATTTGCAAGTCAGTGCAGTGCTGTCAAAAGGAATTTTGGTCTACTTGCCCACTAAGCAGCCAAATAATTGGCACATCATCTCAGTTCCTTAACACCAGAATGAATTAACAAAAATAAGTTCAGCCTCCAAAGACACAGCAAAACTAGATGTTATTGGACCAAAGAAACCAAGGACCTCCATTAAGGCAAATTTGTTTCTTCCTTTGATCCTGTTCTTTTTATCTTGTACTATACATTACTGGAGTTACAAAACAGCAAGCCGTATTTGTCTCCTGTGTGTTTGTGTGAGTACACACCAGTCCAGCAGGCTTTACTTCACACTGTCCGCAGCTTCTTCCTCTCAGTCTGTTTTTTCTTGTAGAGTGCAGACCGACGGTTGGGGGTTGTAATGGAAGTGGTGGCTGAGGTGTCACTGATCAGAGAGGGACATTATTGTTAAAGAATTTTAGATTTTACTTACCAGGGAGCTGAAAAAAGACACAGGAGAAAATGTACAAAATCAGATGTTCAATAATTTGCTGGGAACATCAACACTAACTTGGTTTCAACAATATGGATACTTATCAACCCTTGCCTTTGTGCATGTACCCCATATCAGCACATTTTGAAATCCTCAGACGTAACCCTTTAAACCCTTAGGACGCGGTCACACTGGCCAATCATGCCGTGCCTAAGCACACTTCAGCCGTAAAGCACGTTCGGAATGGCCAGTGTGACCGCAACTGTGCCGTGCTCAAGCACGGTTCCCTTCTGTGCTTCGGCACGCTTCGAAGAGGTGGGCTTCGGCACGGTTTACTTCATGCACGAGCACAAGCACGCAGACAGCACGTGCAATCCATTACGTATAATCACCGCTAGCGCATCTCTCGACAATCATTTTAAACAAAGCGGGGGTGTTAGAGGGCTGTGTCGGGCGAAAATGACTTAATATAAGTCCAAAAGTCTCTAAAGTTGTAGCAGTGCTCTCTGTGTCTCATTGTGCTGACTCTGATGAGCTCGCACTTCATGTAAACAGACGCTTCACGATGACGGAGGTGGGCTGTGCGCGTCTGATACCCGCTAAAGTCTGGTTCATATTGGGGTAGTGTGACCACTGGCCGTACTCTCCAGCTGGGGAACAGCGCTGCAGGGGTGCAATCGTGCTTAGGCACGGCATGGTTTGGATGGCCAGTGTGACCGCACTCTCATTTCCCCCAGGTGGTGGACTTTGAGTTTGCCTCAACAAATGGCATAAAAATACTTGAGTTCTTATTATCACACCAGAATGATTCAAATAAGCCTTGCAGGTGTATACCTTCCTTTTTTTAAATTTAACAGACTAAATAGCTTTATGTTATTTATCCAATTTACATGACAGGATGTCATTTGTACATTTCTCCTTGTGCTCTCTCATGCATGGTGAAGCTCCGCCCCAAAGCGCTCACACAAACACAAACACATGCGCGTTTATATGCACAGACAAGCACATTCCATATAGCAGACAGTGAGCTGGGAAAACCACCACAAGACACATCTCCCAGCACCTTCTCTGTGAATATACAACACCACCCCCACGCACACACACACCCCCACGTACACACACACACACACACACACACACACACACACACACACACACACACACACACACACACACACCCAAGGTGCAGAGCTAAACTAAGAAATGTGTGCAAAGTATGCAAATGCCTCCACAATTGTTTTTGCCCCCTCCTGCCCTGCTTGCATTCATGGAAAAAGACCTTGGTCCCATGGGCACATGTTCTCCGTGTGCATCACTGCACACTTTTTTCTTTATTCTCCACCAGTTTTTCTAATTCTCAGCGCACCTTTGCCCCTTCCAGCTGTTTAGCAGAGCCACAGCTGGCACCCTATACTCTGGATGCTTTTGTCAAATTGCAACATAACAATGTTTGCAACCGTGAGTGAAGCGAGAACGTGGTGCAGCCTGTCCTGCGCTAATCACCTGTGTGCATAATTAATGAGAAAGCCACTGTTTGAAATGAATATTCATGGTACGACACCACATAAGAGAAATACCATGAAACACGGCAACAACCCCTTAGGAACAAAAAAACTGTGACATCATTTTTTTTTTCATACTGCCCAACACTTTCCTCATGTGTGTTTAAAACATAAATTATTCTGGTTGGCTACTGGTTACACCAATCAATCTTTAACAAGACGACTCCACTGTCTGGCTCCTGTGATGGCGAGTACTGAAGTAAATACGAACAAGACACTGATCTAGGTACCATGGCGCTGTTTTGATGCTGCTCTTGGAAACTCACCTCAATATGGAAGGTAGAAAACTTATAGGAGCAGGAGAATGTAGCAGAGAACAGACAAATGTGCAATGCAAATGTGTGTAAAGTCAAACAGTTTCTGTTAACATCTCACCTGTCAGTGGTTCATCCTTCAGTACTCGCATCTTCACCTTGCCTGCTGACAGCTGTTGGACAGAACAAGATTGACAAGTCAGCAGTGACAGATTTAGTTGGCTCCCAGGGTCCACACTCTTTTATGCTTTGTTTTTATTATTTAAATCATTTTTTATGAGTAAATAATGATACATGAGTGTCTTCAAGCTCTTTGTTCAAACTTTTCTTGAACAGTTGACAAAGCATGTTGATTTGATGCAGATATTTGTCATAATCTTTCTCATTCGTCCCAGTATTTGCAATCATGTCTTTATTAAATCTATGGAGTGGTCTCAAGTTGACAAGTGACTTAAAGACAACTTAATCTCACTAAATGTATCAAATTACTGAATTTCCAAATAAGCTCTTTATTCATACTTATCTCACCACCATCTTTTCAGGGCTTATTTAACAGCTGGAGCTGGCCTTTGCTTGAACTGAAACTTTCAGAATTCAATCATTAATGTGGGTTGTTCTTTTATACTCTCAGGCAGTCCAAACCTTATAAAGGAGTAACATTTTATCTAGATGAATCTCAGACAGTAGGGATTCTCCCCTTCCCACTCACCACACACGTTTCTTTTATCAAGGAACAAGAGGTAAAAACTCTCCTTTGCCCAAAGTGCTGACAGAGTGAAAGTCAGTTTAGAGTATTTATGTGTTTGGGGCTGGACAGTACTGCAGTGGTTAGCAAGAAAGTTCTTGCTATGAACATCCAGACGGGCACACTTTCTTTGTGCATGTCTGGTAACTCTAAACTTTCACCAGTGTAAGTATGAGCATTGTCTGTGTCTATGTGTCAGCCCTGTAATTAACTGGAGAGGAGTTCACAGCATGTCCATAACCATTGGATTGGCTCCAGAGCCTCACAACCCCAATCAGGAAAAGCAGTCAAAATATTAGACAGATGTGTATCAAAGCACATGTTGCACGCATGTCATACAGGTACCATAAGGTTGCAGACATTCATAGGTAAAGCTTCTCAGGATTTAAGGTAAAGGACTTCAGAATTTGTATGTTTAAAGTAACTAATAAATCATTGCATATAAATCCATTAAATTTATGAATGTGAAGGTGTAAGCACAACATAAACACTTGCGAGTATAGAAACTTGTACCTTTTCGAGTCTGTTGTCCTTGCTCTTAATGGCATAGTTTTTGTTGTTGAAAGATTTGCACTGTCCAGACTTCCACCTAAAACCTGCAGAATTCCTGAAATGATGAAGAAAAAACAAACATAAGTGTTTGGTAATCATAACTCAGTAATGTTTCAGTGAATAAAAAAACCTGAGGAATTGATATAGCTTACTTGAATTTCCCTCCGGGGATTAATAAAGTATGTCTTATCTTATCTTATCTTATCTTACTTGACAAAAAAATATCACAATGTAAACACTGAAATCTGAGAATGTGCTTACTTGTGTGTCTTACTTTTAATGAAAATTGCATATTAGACTTTTCTTCCTAACGACTACATTCAACCCTGGCATTTGAACACACACTGAAATAGAAAGAGGAGGTGTTGTTCTCATTATAGAAGATGTGTACATTTGATGGCTTTGTTATACCTTTCCATAAAACACACTATTGTCATGTTGCCATACCCAAATTTATAAAACAGTATTAAAAAAACTTCTGTAAAGGGTATAAGACTGATTAAGAAAAATCAAAAGCAAACACCTACAATTGCCCTGTAATTACAATTTGTCTGAAAGTATGGTAGAGTATATTTGACACAACTCAGCATTAATGCGTTTAATCCGCCAAAGAACCCGAGGAGACTAAAGCAGTTTAAATAATAGTGCCACGCTTTGACTAGAGGAATAAGAATTGATGTCAGGAGAAAAAAAAAAAACTATCAGCATGAAAATAGGTGTAGCACCACTTTGTTGCTAAATCCTAAGCCCCTCGACTAAATCCATAAGATTCCTTCAGTGAAGTGTGTTTAATTTACTACAACATGGTCTCTAAGATGCTGAGGAGGCTCAAGAAAAAGCACTTATAAGGATCTAAATTACATAAATTAGTCTCAGACTAAATGACCAATGTTCACCCAAATGTAGACCATAAAGGTCAACTGAGTGTTTCAAAATAAAGTATTACAAAAAAAGGTCCAGGAATCAGACTGACTCATAACAAATACATAAAGACAAAGATGCAAGTGCAAATACAAAAGCATTTTTTGCAAATGTGCACATGCTTCAATGCACAAGCACACACATTCATTCAGGACACTTCTGTCAGTTTCAGAAAGTAAAGAAATGGAGAAGGATCCTCATTTAGTTCCAAGTTATTCATGCTCATGTTGCTGAATTATTTATGCTATTTATGCTATTGTGATGTCTGGCTGTCTTTGAAAGAAGTTTATTTTGGATTGAGTTGGCAGCCTGTCAAGGCACAGGAAATCAGAGTCTGTTTGTGTTTGTGTGTGTGTGTGTGTGTGTGTGTGTGTGTGTGTGTGTGTGTGTGTGTGTGTGTGTGTGTGTGTGTGTGTGTGTGTGTGCTGGCAAGAGTTGCCAACACCCCTGATACTGTGGCTGTGCTGTGCTGACACTGAGGGTGGGCGTCAGGTAATCACCCTGGCGACATCACCTTGGCAACTGGACTGTCGCTACGGGAGACAGTTGAGGCACACCACTGTCAGTGCAGGATGACAGGGTGTCCCCTCAGGACAGTCAACCTGGAGGTAAAGAGTTAGTGTGTATCTGTTTGTGCACTTTGGCTTTGCAAAGATCTCATTATCTAATCAACACAGAATCACACTCAATTACACCCACTCACAGAGTCGAGAGTAAACATGCACTTCAAAATAATAACGGCTTAAAGTTGTTTTTAGAAAAACACAGACAGGGGCATATTCCCACCTTCAGTGTCTCTCTTTCTAACGAACACACAGTCACACAACAAGCCTTCTATCTACACCTACTGCATCACAGTGAGAGCAGACCTTAGCAGACCTCGTCGAACCGCAAAGTTTAATCAGCAGAGACAAAGTTTTGTAACAAATTTAACTTGTTTTTAAAATGTGTGTGTGTGTGTGTGTGTGTGTGTGTGTGAGAGAGAGAGTGTGTAATAGTGATTTTGTTTGTTTTAGTCCAGCACATTCAACATTTGATCTGGAATGACATGCACAAACTTGACTGTATGGAAATGTTAGTTAAGCAAAGGCAAACAGACATAGACAATTCAATGCAAGACTTTTTCCTTTTTCGTGTGTGTGTGTGTGTGTGTTTTTTTTTTTTTTTTTTTTTTTTTTTTGTGTTATCCACTTCACAGGGTTGCAAAACACTGATAGGCTAGTCCAAAATGCCTTCCAAAATCTAAGAGTATTTACAATTGTAGATGTCAACCATCATTTCAAAACTATAAACAAAAATAGGGGTTATGTTTTATATAAAACTCATAACACTCACTCAATCAACCTCCAGATTAAAAGTATGAGGCATTGCAAAAGTGTTACAATCTGCAGTTTGTAGAGTGTCTGCTTAAAGCCCTTTGCACATCAGACGTGTATTTTTTCCGCCAATATTTCGCACGTTATTTTTTTTTTTTAACCTATTGTTTTTCAATGCAAGCCTTCACACCAGCAAAGCTCTTTGGCTGAGCGAAATCGCGGCTTTAATTTTTTCAGACCAGAATCGATTTTTCCAAGGTTTCGAAAGCAACAAGTACACACCTGACCAATCAAAACACTCATTGTAGCCAATTATTAGCAAAGCCAAAACAAAAGCCATTTTCATAGCAAAATTAAACATGTTTACAGCCTCACATAAAACATGTCAGAATAGCTGATTTCTCTAACAGTGCACACTATACGAGGTCATAATTTCTTTATTATTATTTTTTGAACTGTGCAGTTAGGGAGATATTAAGGACCCGAGATTACCTAATCAGAGGTACAGCTCAGGTTACTGACTGATGGATGTCTAACAGCTGATAGTGTGGAGGATGTCAGTTTTGGGATTGGCCTATTGATGTATTCACCCAGCAGGTGGTCACTAGTCTTTGGTGCTGCTTTTTTTCAGGTTGTGAACTGAAAAGTTTCAGAAACCCCTGGCCTAATGCATGGAAAAACCTCTGATTAACATCTTGATTATAAAAATAAACAACAAAAACAAAACCGAATACCCCTCTCCATGAAGTCAAAGCAGAAGAAACAAAGTGTGGAAGGGTTGGTTAGACTGAGCTAGTATGTCAAAATTAAGTCAACTTTTTCATCGAAAAAGCTCAAGGAATTAAATTCCTGTAGCACCTTAACACACTCATGTCAAACACAAAAAATAACACACAGGTATCACCTTTAAATGACCTGTCTCAGCCTAAGGGACAACCAGAAACATCTGTGCCTTAAAAAGATGTGCAAATGCAAATACACGGTGGAGTCTTGTGCCAAAACAAAAGTGTCCTTTCTGAATTCCCTCTCTCCCAGTGTAGGAGGAGCAAGCAAGAGGACAGGATTGAAAAAACAAAGAGGACTGAGATTAGATAAAAATGTATCAAACTAAAAAAAAGGAAGTGTTTGCCAGTTCTATCATAATAACTGTGGAACAGACGGTAAAGGGCCTGAAAAGAGAACAAAGCAAAGTCAGAAAAAAAACAAACAAATCAAATAGCTATACAGAATTTATTGATAAGAAAAACCAAAAAGTAGTGCGGTAGAAGGAGCAAAAGCTGGAAAAAGGGAATCTCAACTATTTGTTGAGATAAGGTGAGTGCAAGTGTCAGAAAGCCTTGTCGGACTAAAGACAAAGCTACATTAAATCTGTGCTTTGGGCAGGTCAAAACAGAGAATGATGTACTACATTTGCCCCAAGCCGCCAGTCTGGCTTTATTATCGCTTGTGTTCTCTGAGCAAACTGATTATACTTCACCTTCCCTCTGCAAACGGAATTTGTTCACCTTTTTTTTTTTTTTTTTTTTTGGTGTGTGTGCGTGTGTGTGTCAAAGTTGGAGATGAACAGTTCCCTAACTCTAAGAGCTCTGTGATCTTAGAAAAGAGCTGAGAGAGAAAAGCAGAGTGATGCACAGAACACTGCAGAGCCCAGGAATAATAACTGGTTGAAAATCCACACACTCGTCAACATCACACTTGCACGACTTGGAGACAAAGATGGAAGACACCTTTGAGGGAACCCAGCTAGGTCACCTTCACATCATTCCTCAGGTTGCTGCTTCTCTGGCTGCTTTCTCTAAAGTTAGCCAGAGAAGAACTAATGAGAAAGTGTTTCCTCTCTTTCATTAGAGGTGTACCCATTAATTGATTCAAAATGTTAAGCTAGGCTTCACATCTAACAGACTCCTGCTTCGCTGCACACAGCTTTCACAGGAGAGCCAAGAGGAAACTGCAGCCACATTAATGCATGGTTCAGTTGTTTGGAGCTAAAATGTGCTTCCTGGTTCATCACATCCCCTAAACACTCTCTCTTTACCTCATATGCCTTTTCCCATTGTATAAACTTTTTAATCACAATGTCTATACAACACAAACTGGGTGTATAGAAGACACAGAACCAATCTTCCAATCGATCTCAGCTGACATAGAGGATTTGCTCATCTCTTTTTCATCTGTATGCAAGAGAAGCACAAGGAATAACAAATGTGAGCAAATGTTGAACCCCACTTGACAACAGCTCTGTGCAGAAGGGATGATGACAATGCACATGAAAACTTATCAACCTGGCATTATCAATCAGTAGCTGTGTTTCCATTACACCTAGAATTGTGCAAAAACCTAAATCGCAATAAAAAATGACACACCAAAATTTTGAAAAACTTCTCAGATTTTGATAGTTCGAAGTTAATCGCAAAAGCGCAACAAAAACACCTTTTTAATGAAACACATCATAACAACAAGGAAGTTCTGTGAGCAGGTCAGAGAGCAGCACAAGGGAGGGGCAGAGGTGTGCTAGAGTGAGCTAGAGATGATGATTTTCATTCAATGTTTTGTTCCAACCTGTTTTGAGTTGGCATGGTTGCAGCTAACGGTTTGTCCAGTGAATAAAAACACAATCTTCATGAATCGGCGCCATCATCAGAGCAGCATCCGTCCAAACCTTACGTTTTATTTTACTAAAACTGAGCACAACTCTAGTCATAATGGAAACACTGGCAAGGAGCAATCGTTCATTATCGAAACTTCAAATATATCCGTTTTATTTTGCAAAAAGGTGTAATCAAAACACAGCTACTACAGGGTTTTCTGTAAGAAAGTCTGAGTATTAAACTACTCTTAACAGGAAAGTATGAAAGGAGTAATTCTTGATTCCATGTATCATTTTTCCATCTGGACGACTTATGCTGTTTGTTTTTGTTCAGTCTTCCCTCAGTGTAAAATCCTTCTTGAGAATAAATGATGTATAAAAGACATTAGGTTCTAGCAGGATTCCTGTCCCATAGCAGAGCAGACAGTGTCTTTACAGATTATGAACCACAACACAGACAAAGCTGAATGCTCTGCAACCAACAAACACACCATCACAAACACACACAGGCAGCCAGGCGTACACCTTGTGTTATCTCTGGACTAGTGTAGCGGTAAATGTTGCAGTATTACAGTATGACAGAAAACATTATGTTTTTGTGTTCATCATTTTTTCAGCTTGGACAAGATGACCTGCTCCCCATACTGATGAATGGCTTCTTAATTAAAGCCAAGCCTTCACTGAGACACACAGCAGCATTCATACCCAGACACACACACACTACGGATCAGCCAAAACAACCAATACATTAAATTGAATTAATCTACAACATACAGTATTATTTTGGTTTGTTCGAGATCGGCCAATAGTAACACATAGATTTAAAGGGGTATCATATGTCATCATTCTTTGTGAATAAATTTCTAGATTTGGGTCTAAGCCCCAGGAGGCTGGAGGAAAATGGGGTTTATCTGCCTGGTAGACAAACTTAGAACTGATCACATCACATTGACTAAACTTATAACCCATGGTCTTACAACTGTGTAAAAAACATATTTCTTCTCATAATTTTTTTTATAAAAACATGGAAACTAAAGTTTATTTGGACAATAATGAATCACTTTTTTGAGCAAAGACTGTTCTACAGTACAAGAAAGGTGCAGGAAGCACTACTTTACATTAAAGATGTTAGAGTTAACCAAAACTAAACCACCTGTCATGATGAAATCGACAAAATCACAATAGCTGTTAAACTATTTTTATGTTTTTTTATGTGTGGAGTTACATTAAAGAGTAATGAGCAGAATTGGGTTGAGATCAAAGACAGTTTGATATATGGACATAGTTTTCATGACATCACCCATTTGTTTCTGGTACAGAGATTTGAAGCCTATCATCATCACACGCCATATTGAAAAAAATGTTTACTGACCTTGCTTAGCGCAAGTTTGGATTATGCAAAGAGGTGGGCCTTTAACCTCTTTGCAGACAGCTACAGAGTCCCTGCCTTTCAGTCAAGTCAAAAATGCTCTTACATGAGCAAACCTCATAAGCTCTATAATGAGTTGTGAGTTCTGCTTTTTTGGCTTGGTGTTTAGTTGATTTCTAGTGTTTCTGTGCTGGCAAGAATACTGCTGTCGAACTTGAAATCTTGATCTACAAAGACCTTTTAAATACAAATTTGACTTATTCAAAGAGGGGAGGCACAGTTTGTCAGGTTAATCATAAATATAAGTTCAAAACCATAAAATTATACAAAGTTGATTGTTTATGTTATCTTTCATCAGGGAAGTGTAGGGGTTTTAATCTTGATTATGCACTAATGCTGTTGATCTGAGAGCTGTTGAAGGAAAACTTTCAAAAGTACTGGAAGATTCTTCATCACCAACTTGTTTAATTCTTACTTTTGGGGTTACCATCATCCCAAATAATGTAAAAATTATACCAGAATGATAGAAATAAAACAAAGTATTGGCTGGACCATGCTTGCTCATGCTGCAGCAGAAAATCTTTGAGCCCTTATAAATCCCCCTGAATACTCTAAGGAGTAGTGACAGTTAATGTATAGCATGCTGCAAACAAATTAAAGTCTGATTGAAAATCAAGAGGCAATTACAGGAACCAAACAAAAGTGTCTAGCAGAATACAAAGACAGGTGTGGACAGGGGTTACAGTTTGGATTATGGTGGGAAAAGAGAGAAAAGAAAGTTAGGCCCAAAATGTGGGGTGCTTGTTGTCATAAGATGGTCATTGTTTTGACATTAACGCCAATCATGCAAAGATTTCACTTGATCCCAGTGATGGCAATATGGGATATTGTCACATACAAGTTGTTAGGGCTCAGTGTCTGTAGGGCTCCACTGACCTTTAGAATACTTCACTATATGGTCACGCACCTACTTCATCTTTTAGTGGCTTTTTCAATTCTCTGACTGCTCCTTTTTTCTCTCCACTGCAACCTTTTCTTGACCTTTATAAGTAGAGAAGTCATCGACCTCCCCCTCTTGCTCATTTAGTCTCCTCCTCCATCTATCTCTATTACTCAGTGTTTCTGCTCCGCTTGCTTCCTCTGTTGCTCACTCTTTTACAGCTGTTGCGGTGTTGTCCCACATACCCTGCCCCTCCGACGACTCCTCTCTCTTCATTAGTCATCTGCTCTGTTCCCTCAGTATTTAGCTGTGACAGTCTGGATCTATAGTTTTGAACATCTATACTTTAAGTTTGTAAATTGCTGTGTTCATCCTTCATGCTTTGATGCACTTTTCACTGTTACTTCTTCCTCTACCTATAGTGTTTTCTCTGATCCCAATCCGTACCTGCTGTAGTTCATGGCCTCCTTCTGTCTCTTTAATCTCTCCCCATCTGTTCCTCCATATCCCTGTCAATTCATCCTATATCATGTTTGGCTTCTTGTTCTCTCTGAAGCTGTTACAAGTGCAACATGTTGGGTGTCACAATAATCCTCCTGCTGTTGCAGAGCTTCTGGTTAAATTTTAATACCAGGAGAGATCAAATATATAATACTGCTGTTACCTATGATGACCAGCAAAGCAAACACTCCCCAAATTTTTTCTATAATAGCAATTTTAAGTCTGGACAGCACAAATGTAAGTGGTAGTTTTTAAAATCAACACAATCAAATACTTCCTTAGAATTGGCTGAATTTGTGGGGATCAGGCAGGAGTGTAATTATGGAGAAATTTTGCTCATGGTTTAAGAGCTGAACAGGAGATAAACCACAAAAGATTATCAGAGCTGAAATCTGCACCTGGAGTGGAGAAAGTACAAGAAACAGGTTTGTTTGTTTTTTTCTTTTAAGTTCCTGTCTTTTTCCCCATTTTCACTTTTTCCCTCAGTATTTCTCATGCTGCTTTCCACCATCTAACCTCTCTTCTCAGTCACCCAACACCTCTTCGCCCCTCCTTTCACCTGTTTCTGCAACACCGCTACTCACCCTCTCTCCTCCTTCTCTTTACTCATTCTCTCTTTGAGTTGTTGCAGTTTCTCCTCCATCTCTTCATTCTCCTGGGCCACAGTTACCGTCTTCGTCTGCACGTCTTGCAGGTTCCTATAGCAACATACACACGCACACACACAGACTCACATAAATGCAATCAATCAACAACAATCAATCATACAAATGACCTACTCCATCAGATTGGGCAGCTAGGCTTTCATCAATATGTTGAATTCATCTGCTGCATGAGCAGATCCCTGTTGCAGTGACTGATCAATAGTGTAATCAATTAGTTACTGGATAAGGGGTACCACCAAAGCAGACATCAATTAAGTCAATTACCTGTTGGCAAATGAGAAACTACATAGGAGACTTGACTCAATTTTGCTCTGGCTGATATGAAGAAAACAGGCTCGCTGGATCAGAATCCAGGTCACATGGTTTATCTTGCCTGAAACTCCATTTAGAGGAGTGTGCATTCCCTGGACAGAATTTAAATAGGAACAGATGGTAATAGTCAGCCAAGTAGCCCTAATGGCCTACACCAAATGCCTTATAACCCATCATCGATCTTTTCTCATCTTACCTGGCATTGAGCTTGACAGATTTGGCCTTGTTGTTAGGCACCACCATGAAGTCATTTAAATTCATGCTTCTCCTTTTTTGGAGCCTCCTCCTGCCTACTTTGCTTTGCTATCTTTGCAGTGAGTCCTTCCTGTAATTAAAAATAAACAAACAAATAAATAAATAAACAGTAATTGAGTACAATTGGTTGGGCCTTGGCTGAATCACACTCTGCTATCAGTGAAAACAAGCTATCCCATTGTATTTGGGAGCCATTCACCAAGTGTCTTTCAGTACTCTCAGGTAGTAAATGTCAATTAAGTAAATAAGGCAGATTTAGACTTTTTTTAAATGCATTGCAAGCTGCCATGTTTGTCTGATTGATGTGTTGGAAAACTGACTAGTGAAGGTCAACTCATCCTCAATAAACCTTGATGAAATTTTGCTTTGTATGATGGCTTTCACATGCGAAAGGTAATATATGATGATATAATATATGATATATATAAAAGTAAGAGGCTTTGTTAAATCGAATTAGATCTTCAAGTGGTACCTAAGTGCCACGTGAAGATTTTCCTTCAAACGTACCTTTTCCTGGCATGATATGACATAATGTTCAGTTTAAAAGGTTTACATTAACAACTGAGGCAATATAAAGCATTAGTATAACATTTAAATAAGCAACCTTAAGATGCAATCAAGTGAAAAAATACCTTGACATAAGTAATTAATCAAGTGGTGCAATGAAAACATCATATGCTCTTTTCATTTCTTTTTTTTTTTTTTCTTTTCTGCGTAACATTGCAAAGTTAAGTAGCTGCCTTCGATGTGTTGAGATGTTTTTCATTGATTTTAGGTCTACCCACCTTGGACATTTTTACACGGATGACCACAACTCCCTTACTTTTTTTTTTCCTTCCAGCTATGTGCTCAGCACCCATCCTATCCTTCCTTATAAGATGTATCTTAATCACAACAATTAGCCTACATCGAATACCATAACGTCACCCATCACTACATTAATGTAAACTATTGTTACTACGCACCATTTATGGGACACGCGAGACTATAAAGCGGTATCTAACTTCCTCAAGCAACCAGGACTCAGCCTAACTGTTTGTGGACAGTCGAAGTGTCTGTGTCAGGTTGTTCTCTACCTACCTTTGGATTTCCCCCACCGTGGTTAGAAACCTTTGACTCCACAATGAGTGTCACCTTTTGGATTCAGTACGCGAATGTTTATCGTTTCCCACACAAATACGTCAATAAGCTAAACTTGGCTATTCCCACATTTCAGGAAGCACGTTCCAGTCTCTGTGCTGCTTGTGTTGAGCTCTCATTGCCATGGCAACCAACCTCTGTCTCGCGATAGCTGTGAAGCTAATGAGACCGCGGTTAGAAGAGGTTGTGATTATTTTACTCTTCAGAAATTGGTTTCTGGTACGTTGACAAGTAGTGAACTAAAAAAAAAAAAAAAAACTTATTTTAGCATGCTTTTGTTTGTTAAGGGATTAAACATTTGACATCAGGTCCCATATTGCCTCAGTAATCACGGGCAGCGGGAATTCCTATCTAATTAAAATCCTCGCAGCAGATAAATGTAACAGTTCTGATTTGAAGCTTTGAACTCTATTGGTATTTTTAGAAAGACATTGGAGTTGTGTGCTTTAACTAAGATGATGCTAATTAGATCTTTCATCATGTCCACAATCATGTTCAGAGGCAAAATTTACTTCCCATTTGTCTAGCATAAATGTGCAGGAATGAAAATGATAAGACCAGAGTGAGGAATGCAAAAATATTTTTGTGTTTGTGGACACAAAGGAAGATGTTCTACATGCATAGGCCTTTTGGTTTGTTCCAGAAAACCCTTAGATGAAGTTCACTTTCACTTTACATTTGTGTCTGTATCAGTGCTTCAGTTTGTGAATCTAACGAAATTTCAGCTGGAATACCTTTTACCTTTTGCCTCTTAAGTCAAAAAAATTGTATATCAAATAAAAACTCAACGATCTTGATCCAAACGGTCAAATAATTTTATTACATATTTGCAGGCTTTATACCCTTGTATTTTAGTAATAAGGGAATGACTAGAAAAAGATGATAGTTGCGGAAGATATCCCTGGGTTTGTCTTTTTTTTCTCCCTTTTTGTCTTATTTATATTCTATGATCTGCCCTTATCTACTTTCTGTATTGAAAAAAAAAAAGCTTTAATTAAAAAAATTTTCAAGCCACTTTTTAGGTTAGCGGTTGTTGCTCTTAGAAAGTCTTTTTTAATAGATCACTGAACCTAATTGGTAATACTTCTTTAATAATCAGAATATTTAACATTTTCACTCTATATCTTAACAATACATGTCTAATGGGCATCTATATGCTTTGTATTTCTGCTTGTCTGTCTGTCCGTCCGTTCGACTTTGTGTCTGTCTGTCTCAAATCAGTGCAGCCAGGCAGTCATCAGTCCTGCCCTCATCTGTATTCCAGAACAAAACAAACTTTCTGACACTGTTGAAAAAGCACTCCTTTGCCACAGGCCATGCCCCTTCTATTGCCACTTCTTTCCTTGTCTCTACCCTTCTTTGCCATCCCCCCCACAAGACCACAGGACAATTATGGCTCAGCAAGCAGCAAACACACCTCTACCTTATCTCTAGATCCTGCCCTCTCTTTCTCTGCCTCCCTTCCTTCTGCTTTCTCTCCCCCTCTTTCTTCTTACATTGTTGGCGTATGACCTCTTGCTCCTGCCATCAGGGAAGTGTGGGTGTATAACTTATTGAGCGTGCCTGTGTGTGTGAGAGTGTGCATGGTCATTTAGGGTCGTGACCCCCCAGCTGGATTCTGTCTCTGCTGCTAAACTGTGACTCTCTCCCTCTCCCTCTTTACCTCCCTCTTGCTCTCTCTATCTCTCTCAGCTCTGCCTGCATAGACAGCTGGGTGTGCAGCAGCATACCGATGAGCAGGCGAGTGGGGAGAAGAAGAAGCAGGAGAAGGAGTAAAAGAGGGAGTGAGGGATAAAGAAATGAAGGATGGCGAGATGGGGAGGGGTGTGTTGCGAGAGGCCAAAAGGCACACTGAAGAGCAATGCAAGGGGAAGTACAAGAACAAGTGAGCAACAGAATGCATGAAAGGAGGAGTACAACAGAGGAGCAGTTGCAGCAAAAGGACAAGCATTGTGCTGTGAAATGTCAGGGCTATTTAATTCATTAGGAGGCAATGATTATGGCGCTGTACTGAATGTCATCTGCTGGGTTAAACCTTCAGCGGTGGCCACACGCTGGATATATATTGACTGTTTGGCAGTGTTTGGAAACCTTTTAGCAATGACAAAGCAGCAACGAGGACAGGGCAAAAGTAGTCAGGCAGCCAGGATCAACAACATTTCTGTGACTCCTGATATGCACAGGAGGGTTGTAGATAATCCTAGGAGTGTATTGACCAAATAATGGAGAAATTGTTAAATAACCTTGAAAAAAGGTGGCTGGGAGCTTTCACACATCCATCTTATATACCTACTTATTCCTGCCCAGAGTCGCAGGGGGATGAAAACTCTCCCTGCATGCACAAATGGCAAGGAAGCAGGTCACCAGTCCATCATCGGATTAATACCAAGCAAACGCAGGCAAATTTAATCTTCTACTTCACCTGATCTGCATGTCTTTGGACTGTGTGTGTGTAGGGGGGGCAGCAATAGAACGATGGGGAGAGAAGCTGGCCCATGATCCAGGACTCTCTTGCTTTGGCTGTCAGGCAACAGAACTACCCACTGAGCCCCTGAAAAGAAATTAACAGTAGGGGAATCATTTAGCCTTATACTAATTGGATTCTGCCCTGAAATTATCTCACCAAATCAAACTTAAGAAGTCCGGATCAAAGATTGTGTGATGTATGAATTGAAGTCAACTTAACTGAAGAACAGTGAAGAGTGGCAGTATGTGGAGTCATTGATGCCTGTGAGTCAATTCATTACGCCGAGCAAAACAAGTAGAAAAAGGAGTAGGGAGGAAAGATATGCACAATTTGACACAGAATGATAAAAACACAGGGTTTTCTTGATCTCATTTTATGCTTTGAATAAACCTAAATGACTGAGTACATCATAGCCAGCCAAGAAAAAGGAAAAATCTGAAAAGACATTACTCAAAAAATCTCAGTGGGAAACTTTTGAACCTAGAAAAGAAGAGTTTAAAACTTGATCTTGTAACTATTTTTTGGTTGGTTTGAGAATCGGATAATTGCACTTTTAGGAGTTCCAGTTTGGGCTCTTTCTCTGCACCATACACATCCTGTATGTGTAAAAATATAGATCCCCAAGAAAAGGCATTAAAAATGGTTGAACAGTCTTCCATAATGTTAAGTCAGTCCTAAAAATAAGCAAGCGTCCCTGTTTCATGAAGCTGTCTTCTTGTGTCCACTGTATTGACTGTATTTTTGTCTCTTTTGAAGCACACACATCTAAACAGCTTAGAAACAGCTTAACTGCTGCACTGACCTCATCTGCTGCTTTCATTACAGCAGGGGTGGCCAACCTGTGGCTCCCGAGCCGCATGTGGCTCTTTGCCTTTCGGTGTGCGGCTCTTTGATCCACTCACAAAACTGATATATTGGGGACCAGTATTGATCAATACTTGGGTGATGAGATTGATACTTAAGTTTCGGTTTCTTTTCTCTACATGTGCTCCTCTCAGTCGTTCATGTACTCGTAGATAGATAGATAGATAGATAGATAGATAGATAGATAGATAGATAGATAGATAGATAGATAGATAGATAGATAGATAGATAGATAGATAGATAGATAGATAGATAGATAGATAGATAGATAGATGGAACTTTGTCTCTTCTCCAAGTACAAATTTAAACACACTTAAAACACAATAAAACTGACTTTGAAAATTGCAAATAAATTAATTTTCATTTTGTGTCATTTCATTCATGTGTGAGAGGAAGTGCATTGGCAAGACCACGTTTTTTGTGGCTCTTCGTAGTATCATAGTCGTTTTTGTGGCTCTTTGTCCCTGACTCGTTGGCCACCCCTGTAATACAGTTTTCTGGCAAGTTTGTCAGAAAAGTAGCTGAGCTAACCAGCAACTCATTGCTAGTAGTTTACATATTTCACATATTTTGAACATGTACATGAGTTAATCTAGCTCAAAAAGAATAAACTACTGCTGTTATTATATTGAATAAGTTTCATCCACAGGTCTGGGACCATTTGCACACTTCTAAAGGATGCTTGACTAGCCTTTGTGACACTCTTGCTCACTGAAGTTAGCCTGGCCAGCTGCACCTATATGCTGGAAGTATTTTGAATTAATTTTAGTTCTTTTTGACACCAAATGCAAATTATATTTGACTCCCTATCTCTTTCACTTTGGCTGTCCCAGAATAATTTGCAGACAAATATGTGCCCTTAAAACAAGGTGTCATTATTTTCCATCATGGTGGAGGAAGGGAGACGCTGGTGACTTAACTTGTGGGCAAAAAGTGACAAACTATTGTGTGATTTGGAAAAAAAAAAAACAATCATTAATTTTGGATCTGATCACATTGACATTAATGCTACAATGCTGTCAGCCCTGCTGTATTGTATGTGCATTACAGCAACCTGAGTTGTACCTGCCCTGAAAGAGTCATTCTGAAAATGGCCTTTGGAGATGGAAGAGATATTGTACTTCTGGTGCACACAGAATTGAAAAGTCACTTCTTAAAAAATGAAAACACCCGAAACAATGTCCCAGTAAATCTTAAGACCTCAGTCTGAACAGCTTTCAATGCAACTGCTTTGTTTACAAAATATATTGTATAAAACAAAGATGCTGACAGCATGCTTAATGGGATGATTGAGAAAAAGCAGGGACCATGATTTGCCTTTTTGGGAGCAGTTCTTTTCAGTTAATCACATCAAGTTAAAGCAGAGCTGGGGACCAAGGGAGGTCCCCTTATTCAACACAGCAATTCAAGTGAGGAGGTTGATGTCCCACCTTCAAAGGTCACAGCTAAGGAGATATTGGTTACATAAAACCCATGCATACCCTGTAAGTGATTCCAACAGAAGCACTTCATTTTTTTTCTCATCCTCAGAATCATGTGACTGCATTAAGCTGCCATGCGTGGAGCTGGCAATAACTAGTGGACTATTTTTATTGTCTAATTTAATTTTGTATCATATACCAGGTTTCCACCTACTTGCAGAGCAAATTTTACCAACTTAAAGAAAATTGGCAAAAGACACTGAAAATCATTATGAGGCTATAAGTTGCTGGGCACCGTGAGATAAACAGCTGTCGATGCTTAGCCCCCAGTCTGTTGTCATTAAACCATTGCAGAAGAAAAGGGTATAAAAAGTTCAGTTCGAGGCATGAGCCAACCTCAAATACTGAGATAATCTGTAGCGGAAGGATAGAATTAGACTCAAACACATGTTCTTTGTTATAATACAGAGGTATTCGCTAACAGAGGTGCAATTTTTGTCTTCGCAGTGTTGTGGGAAGCTGAGAGATGGGAGATGTCTATTTCACATTCCATGGTTTGGTCTGTTTACTACGCTCTTATTGTGATAGCTACATTGCTCATTCTCAGTTGGTCAGTATTAAATTAGAATAGAATAGAATAGAATAGAATAGAATAGAATAGAATAGAATAGAATAGAATAGAATAGAATAGAACTTTGTCATTGTAACAAGTACAACGAAATTGAAGTCACAGCAGCAATCAAGAAAACAAAAGTAAGAAAGTTTATAGAAAGTGCAAAAAGGTCCATAAGAAAATAGATGATGACAGCTTGTCCATCATTCTCCAGTTCAGCCAGCCTCCACCTCCACAGGGTCCAGGACTTAGCTTCTTCAGTCATGATCCATCTCTGTCTCCTAGATCCTGTCTGCTCACAGCAGGTGAAGCTCTTCCAACATGGTGTCTGATGTTAGCGCCATTAGCCATGTCTGTGAATAGCATGATGCTACTCTGCCCTCTGGTATTCCCTCTGTTGCTGGGTTAGCACAGCTCGTCCATCTTATTGGAGATAGATCTTACGTTCCCAATAACGATGGATAGAAGGACAGGTCCGTGTTGTCACTTTTTAGCTCACACCTGAGAACCAGCACATGATCCTCACCTCCTTCTCCTCAACTTGTGGGAAGTCATCAAGCCTTACACCAGTTAGCATTGACATGCTACAGACTGCTAACAGCTGAGTTCACATGTAAACACTGTGGCCACGGTTACATGTAGGACCTCCAGACAAACACATGAGCAAAAATACATAGCAGCTATTACCTTCAATGTTAAATTACCTTAAATGTTCATGTGATGAAATTACTTACAAGAGAACATGCAAGTTACTTATGAGGTTTCAAAAAGAAATCATTTTTCTTGACAGGCAAGGAGCAAGGAAAGCATCAGACAGATAAATAATGACTAAACTTTACTGTGTGTCCAAGTTAGCAATGTTAATGAGGAAACATATACACACAGTCACACAAAAAGGAATGTATTCTCTGTCTATGCAGTTACACCCTCAATTTATCATTCCTATACCGAAAAGCTAAAGAAAAAGCAAGAACTTCTATAAAGGCTCTCAGCAAGAAACAACTGCAGAACAAAATTCTGTTGTTGTGATGCTCCAGAAATTACAGTATATGATGAGTCACAAGAAGCCTGTGCAGTAAATTATAGCTAAACCAAAGACAAAATGTATGACATGACATAATTCCAAAAGGAGAAGATCTGCTTGACAGTATCAGTCTGCACTACTCTGGTAATGTTTCTGTGAACTAATTCACCACATCCATTGCAGCACCCTTTTATTAAAAACTGAGGCACTATTAACTTCTGGCTACAAATTTCAAGGGTTACAACAATTATTAACTCTCATTGCTGCATGGAACATCTAACAGCAGATCTCATCCACTGAAAATAATGAGATTTCTTTTTCACTGAGGTTCTCATCGCAGAAAAACCCTCTCAGGCCATGACTGTGAAGAGAGGTACTCTGCAGACATGCCCGTCTAAAAAGATGTGAGCTACATGATGAGGAGGAAGGGAGGAAGGAGCAGAGAATGAGGATCAGTGCCATCACTAACGGCCACAGAGGGACAAGGACAGGGACAGAAGTACTTGTCCAAGTCCTTGACATCATGAAGAAAGGCCAATATAGTGACTCTCCTAATGATATCTTCTCTCCTTTCACTTTCCCCTAAAGGTCCCACAGGGTGCGTGATTAGCTGGTGTCTTTTCAGGGAGCTCATATACTGTATAAGTGCGGCTGAATGGCGAAGTTGTGTGTGTGTTTCTGCCTTGGGATAGAAGACAACAGGAAACAATATGAGCTGAATAAAATGAGGAAAAAGATCTCAACAAGATATGACAGAAGAATATCTAAGGAGACGGATGCTGACTTTCTGAAATAAGAATATGGTAAAATGTGACATTTTCTGCAGACTAACTAATGTGCTGTATATATCTAAAAGTCATAAATAAGAATTGCATTGGCATAAGAAATATGAGTGTTGGGATAAAATACAGTCAAAGAACAGAGTAGCAGCTGAAAAAAGAAAAACAGAGTGAGAATTGTGAAGTAGGAGCAAAGGTGAAGTGAGTGAGAATGAGAGATAAACAGAGTTATAGGTTGAGTAAAAGAAAAAAGGAGAATGTGGCGTCTAGTAAAGAGAATATCTCGGTGTGAGGATTCAATGACCAGTCAGTCACTGGATGCTGCCGAGTAGGAGCAGTAATGAGAGAGGTGATAGAGGGGAGAGGAGCAGGAGGACTCGACTCCAAGACCAAGTGAGAAATTGAGAGGTTGAGTCAGGGAGGGAGTGAGGAAAGGAGGGAGAGATGGATGGCTGAGACAAGAGGGAGGAAGAAGCCAGGAAAGAAGGGGAAGGGAGAAGCTGAGAAACGCACGAGTGGCTCTTCATCATGTGAAGTAGCTTAAGTTGATGGCTGTGTGTCACGCCTCCTGATACTCACACACACACACTCATACACACAATGTCAAAGAGACAAAGCACATTCACAAAGATCACACACATCAGTCAAAGCTCAGATGGGTATCTGACAGGAAAAGGGGATTAAGACTGGTTGATGGCAGGCAGTGATGCTACTGATGATCACCTGATAAAATAAAAGACAGATGGGCCAGGGAAGAAAAAAGACATGTCAGACTCAAATGAGTGAAACAGGAGAAGAAATACTTGAAATAAAGAAAAAAAAAAAAAGAAAAGTCAAAGTCATGCATAGTTGGATGGTACAGTTAACAACAGCACTTCTTTGGATCATGATGAATCGCTAATGCCAGTGCCAGTGAAAGGTTTGACAGCAACTCTGACTACCTTGTAAAAGCAGTGTCAAAATAAAATTTATGTGCCATTCCTTTATTTTTTATTTCACCCCATTCTCTTATATTCATCTCTAGGAAAAGGTTGTGAGTGTGACAGTAACTGCTGCGTAGGAATCTGGGTCAGACATGACGTTTAATAACCAGGGAACAAGCTGATACTGTTTGATCACAGCAGCCTATTGTTCTGTCATGGATTATAGAGACAAATGGTGGCGCGAACAAGATTTAGAATAGACAATTTTCCCTCCAATGTCTGTAAAACAATGTGCGTGGGTGCACAGGTAAAATAAAACTCAGATACCTTTCACTGCTGGAGCTTTTTTTTTTCTTCTTTTTCTTACTTGATCACTCTTGTGCAGCACCTCACCCCCTCCCTCTATCCTTTCTCTGAAACTCACACAAACACAAACCGATTTTGCTGCTAGACGCACACAGCTGAATAAAAATACACGCACACAGTCAGAGCAGTCTGTCAGTGGGCTGCACCTCTACTGCCATCTAGAGGTTACAGGTGGATTGATTGCACCACAGTGGTGACAGGTATGACCTGATGGATGGCTGATGCTTCTTAAGATATCATTGTGATTTCTGCATACACTTTAAGGAGGGGTGTAGTCACTACTCTCAGGAAGTGTTCAGAGACTTCTGGGAATGTCATCTGAATGTCATCCATGTCTTTATGACTGTGTGCGAGAGTAGAAGAGGGTGCTCAAGCTGTAATAGTGCTCATCTAACAAATGCTGCAGTGTTTGTCTAATTACAGCTGATATAACTGTTTGCACCTGTTGGATTGTTTTTTGAATGGATGACGCAAGTAAAGCCAGTCCACCAGCAAATGCAGATGAGCGATGACACCCCCAGACCTTCATCTTTGTGTCAAACAGTCTTTTCACAAAACACTGAGCCCCTAGTTGCTGCATGAGTGTGTATGGATTTCAATAGATTGGATCTCTATGGACATAGCAACCTGTACCATTAGAGCATGTAAATGAGGGTTGGATCACAAAAAAGGTGGAAAGAATGTTTTATTTTTCCTTGTAACTTTTGCAGAAGCTGGGATTCAAGGCGCTTCTTTGATAAGATTTCTTCTTTGCGTGCGATCCCTTTGATCTACCTTGGCAAGAAAAGTCAGAATTAAGGATAAAACTGGTGTTGTGGTCAAGTCAACAAACTTCATGTGTCTGGAGTACTAATAGCTCTAAGAAGTCACCATAGAAGATTACAACTCACAGTTTAGTCTACATTACCTGAGCCAAAGTTCTAGTATACTCTTAACTTTTAACATTATTTGTCTTTAGGAATGACATTGTTTCCTGTCAGATAGCCAAGGATCTTGTAGGCTTCTCTGGAGATTTAGATTATTAGTTGTGAAATAAAGCCATGTGTTAAGTGTAAATGCAAATGATGCCTTTCTTCATTGGAAGGATCACTGCAGGAGTCTAATAGACTTGATTAATATTTGCTGGCCAGCTGCCATGAATCAAAATATAAATTAACTCAACATCTTGGACCCAAAGGTCTATTCACTTAAGTCCATTTACAAAGGCAAAGACAAAATCAGCAAGAAACATCTGTCTTTATCAAATAAACTAGAGTACTCACCTTCATCTTCAAGTCCCAAAGCATTCAACAGGCAAGTCTGGGTCTAAGTCCAAGTCCACTGTGCACAAGTTCAGTTTGGGTCAAGAGTTGTGGAAATCAGTAAAAATGATCAAGTCTGTGACTTGAACTTAACTCCTGCCAAAGTGGACTACTGTGCAACATCTTGGCTTGGCATTCAGGGTTTCTGCCTGTCCAAAGCTATTCCATGCCACTGTTGTTGAAGCGCTGTAGATGAAGCCAATACCCTAAACCTGCTCTTTATGGAAAGTGTTGTAAATTAAAAATCACATAAAAAAATCACATTAAACATTATTGTAGAATAGAATAGAATAGAATAGAATAGAATAGAATAGAATAGAATAGAATAGAATAGAATAGAATAGAATAGAATATATTTATTCCTGAGGGGAATTCAGGAGTCACAGCAGCAATACAAGAAAGCAATACTAAGAAAGGTCCATAAGAAAATAGATGATGACAGCTTGTCCATCATTCTCCAGTTCAGTCAGCCTCCACCTCCACAGGGTCCAGGACTGAGCTTCTTCAGCAGTCTGGTCCATCTCTCTTTCCTGTATCCTGTCTGCTCACAGCAGGTGAAGCTCTTCCAATGTGGCGTTGGTGTCTGGTGTTAGCTCTGTTAGCCATGTCTGTAAATAGCATGATGCTACTCTGCCTGTTGGTATTCCCTCTGTTGCTGGGTTAGCATGGCTAGCTTGTCCATCCTATTGGAGATAGATTTTATCTTCCTAATAACGATGGATGAAAAGACAGGTTAAATTAAGTTATCTCAAGATGCTCACGAAAACATGAACAGATGGACCTCAACTGGCAGATGATTCTAAGGAGAGGAGACTGATAACCAAAGGCCAGGCCTCCCATATCACTCTTAGAGACTGTAGGTATGACTAGCAGTACTGTATGCTGGAAGCGCAGTGATCTCAAGGAGCAATAGGGCGCTATGAGCTTTTTGAGTTATGATGATGCATTACCATTAAGAGCTTTGCAGGTCAGAGGGAGGATTTTAAATTCTATTTCATATTTTATGACGAGGTGGTGTAGAGAAGCTCACACTGGAGAGGTAAGCTGCCTGTTCCTACTCCTTGTTAGATGTTAAATGTGCCAACTTTTGCTATGATTTGGTGCATGAAAAATGATTTTTAATTGAGGTTAAAAGAATTACATTTTAAAATTGTACTGGTTATTACCAAGAGTGCTAGAGCTAGTGGCCCAGAATACCAGGTACATTTTGACTTGAGTAAAATTTCCATCTTCTGTCATGATAAAAAGATCAGCTAAAAAAAAAGAGAGATGGGGGAACTTTTTGCAACATTTGGGAAATGCACTTAGGTCTTCTTATTACCCTCGAGAATAATTACTTTTGCCATTGTACCAATAAATGTAATGGGTAACAGGCTAAACTTTGGGTTCCCCAGGTTGGCTTTTTCATCAGCTTCCATTCAAAGCTCAGCACATTAAAACAAACGCTGAACTTTTCATAAAGCATCAAAATTCAGTGTCCCAAAAGGAAACAGGGAATTCAATATTTCAGCAAAAGTAAAATCATTCCTTTTACCATCTTTACAGGCTTCAAGTTTGCATGTCTCTTTTCACATCCACCCTGTCAAACACAGAGGCATTAACTACTATTTTGTGGTGGCATGTGGTATTTAATTAGCTTTGTTGATCCGTGCTCATGTATCCAGCCTCTCACAGTAAACAACCCAGATTTTTAGTTAATCATCACTGTATCAGACCACACCACCTGCTAATGCTGCTTATCTGTGGATTAATAGCCATCTACACATGCACAGTATACCACACATGTGCAAAAACACACATAAAGTAATTCAGAAGCATACATCTTTCTGCCTTCTCCCATAAATCATAGAGAGTTACGGGCATTAGCACACACCAGGAAACAGTACAAACATGCATACATAGACACAGCACTTGGAATGGACAGTTTCTGTCATCGCAGCACTTTCCCAAACAGGCTCTGATTAAACAGCAGCTTAGAGCGCTTTAATTTCATGGAAGAACAGACAGCGAGAGAGGGAGCGATGAAGGGAGAGAAGGGGCTACAGATTCACAGACAGAGGGGAGAGAAAAAACAAGAGAGGGTGGGGGACCCATAGAACAGAGAGAATGAAAAACGTGGCAGCCAGAGTAGATTGAAGGGATGGATGGAAGATGAGAGAGGGAGACACAGTAAAGGGGGAGATTACTCGAGCTGTGGAAGGCAGCAATGATAGACAGGATACGAGGGGAGAGAAAGAAGACTGGGAGGAGGAGTGTGTGGGCACAGGAGGAAGAAGATAAGAAAGACAGAAAGTGAGGGAGATATAAAGAGAGAGATCTTAGGGATTGTCCAGAATTTTAAAAACCTTGAACAGGGAGTGAGGGGTGGTTGAAAAAAGAAAAAAAAATACGCTGCAGGCAGGTGCAGGGCTTCAATATTTCAGCCACATAAAAAATTTAAATCCTGGCTAAAATCTGTGAGAACTGTGTGTTTGTGATTTGTCATATGTTCTGCTGCAACATGCTTCCTCCTCTTATCACACTCTACATGTGCACACACACACGGGCTCTTTAATGCTGTCATGACACACACATGCTTGCAGTTAGCTGTTGAATAGAAAAGAGGAGGGAGATTATTAGGGGATATCAGCTGAGGGGATGTGACCACAGGGCCAAACTGTCACACCACGTTCTGAACCAACACACCAGTGAGTGGGTGCGCAGGGAGGGCCTATAGCAAATGAAACGATTTAAGCTACCAGCCTGGGGCAGTTTTAAGTAGATCTGTGTGTGTGTGTGTGTGTGTGTGTGTGTGTGTGTGTGTGTGTGTGTGTGTGTGTGTGTGTGTGTGTGTGTGTGTGTGTGTGTGTGTGTGTGTAGCTTTCCCCCAGTTTCATATAGATTTGTACGGTAAAGTGGTTCCGTCAGAAGGCTTTTAGCACTCAGAAAAAGACAATATAAACTGTAAAATTTCACACACACACATTCATATACAAGCACACACTCACACACTCACAAACATATATGCATAACAGGCTTTTAAAATGCATGGTTTTATAATATATGTTAAAGTACTCTGAAATCCATTTCCTTTGAAGAGCTTACTGTGGCCTTAAGGAGAACTGCACAGTGGCAAGCTATGGTACCAGAATAGTAATAATATATGAATATTTATGCCACATTCTCCTCCCTGAACTGCCTATAGATGGCACGGGACCTTTACTGCTGCAGGTTTAAGTGCAGGACTTATTTCTGTGTGTGTGGAGTAGGAGTGTGCTCAGAATGTAGTTACGAGAGCCTCTCTGCATGCTTTGCCCTTACCTTTACGTTCTCAGAGTTCATAGAATAAATGATGCAAAGATGTTACAGTGATGTGAGGAGAAATGTGCATGATCAAACACTGCAGCAGCTTCCAGGTTATCTAACTACTGAGTTTTTGTTACTTTGAATCTTTAACATTTTCAATCTTACATAACCCCGTGGAGCAATTTTGAAGAACGCAGCAGTGGAAAGAGTGTTTGAAAGAGTTTCCCCATTCTAAATGAGGTATTTCTAGAAAGGTAAAAAGAACAGAAATCAGGCCAAACGCCTCATGGCAAGTGGGAGTCAGTAAGAAATACACTCGGTTAAAGTGTGTATCGCTTGCTGTCATGAACTTAAAGTGTATACGAAGCTTCTTTGTTCATCACCATCAGTCTTTTGTGCTTCTTTTGTTGTCTCTTCCTTTCACAGCCACTCTTTTCACTTCTCTCTCGCTGCCTTCTCTAACTTTTTAGCTGTTTATCTTCAAGTTCTCTCCATCCCCTTTCTAAACTATGCACACTCACATCTCCTCCATTTCCATCCGCCAGTCACCTCTCATCCTCCTCCTCCTTCTTTTCATCTCCTCTCTGTTCCTTGCATCTTTGCCCTCTCGTTCCCCCCTCCTCCACTATTCCTTTGCTTGTTTCTTTGGATTTCTGTTTACGGCGTCCCTCCACTTTCCTTTCCTCAGTTTGCACTTGTCCTCTTGCACACTTCTCTTCATCTTACATAAACCCCTTCCTCTGGCCTCACCCCTCCTCTTCCCTCCTCCTCCACCTCCTTCTTCTTACTTGGACAGACTGGTGCAGATAAAGTGGAAGAGAAACCTGTTTTGACTAGTGAGGGCCTCAGTATTTACAACCAAAGTGTGTGTGTAGTTGCTGATCAGTGGCAGCCTCACCCCAGGGAGGCAGCACACAGTGTCAAAGTGAATTCATTGCCCTACACCTTCTTAATATTAAGACTGTTTAAAAGTGCTGCTTAGCATTCTGAGAGCTTGTATCTCACTGCTCCGAGTCAAATACCCCCTTTCCCACACCCACTGATTTAAACCAGATAGACATGCAAACAGAAACACTCGCCATGCTCTCTTGTGCATACATATTTGGTGGGTAGCAAACTGATGGTTTCCATCTTCTTCTACTATTGCTGGCCTACTAGGATTAACAGTACTGGACACAGTGTTAGACACACTCCCCCTCATGCATAATCCTTTCCCCAGATGGACAATAGAAGAGCATGTAAGACTGATTACAGTGACCACCATAAAAATGATGAAAAATGGAATATCCTGGACTAAAGAACAACATCATTTCTTTCCCTCCATCTCACATGTGACAAAGCACAATATTCTCATCTTTCGTTTCGGTAGTGTCCACCCAAACCTAGTAGCGGTGTTTTTAGATATGGCTTTTCCTGTTTTTACAATTGAATAATCAAGTAAAGAAAGAGAGTTGGAAAAGTTGTCAGGCAGCAGCATGACAGACACAAGTTTGGTCATGGTTGCACAAGCTGCGGCCAGATGAGGCTCCATGGTAGAGTGGGTCATCTCAATTGAACTGTGGTTAAGTCCCGCCCACAAATGCAATGAGCCAATCACAGTGCGTATAGCCTTCCCATGCACTTGGACATGGGGTTCATGGGGTGTATTCAAATCCAACACAAGATATTTTGAGAAGCTGGGCTACTGAACATATTTTTTTACTCCCTCATGAGCCACATCTCAACCGAGGAATATATCCGATTAGGTTGTGTAGTAGACCACAGCATCAACTCAACGTGGATTAAATGAACAAGGATATCTGTATCTGTTCTAAGGAAAGCTGACTTTCATATCTAAGGCAGCATATTGACACTCTGTTGTAAAGAAATATCAAATTATCTTTTACACTAGAACCGCCACTGCGGTCTGACAGACTGTTCGGGGTTCGCCAGCTAAAGGTAGCCTACCGTTTGCTCCAGGCTTTGTTATTTATCATGTTGTTTTGTTAGCTGGAAGTTAATCGGCTTATTTCGTTCTAGTTTTTGCACTTTGGTGATTGTACATCATTGTTAGCTGTTGTCCAAAGGCCTCTGGTTAAACTAAAGTTAACTTCTGGAGCTCAGCTTCATCTTTAAATCTTCAATAGCATCCTGTGAAATGTCTGTTGTAACACCAGTCACTGACATTATGTCCCAATTCAGGGGCTGTAGCTGAATTGGAAGACTGATAACCCATTTTAAAGGCTCCTCCATGACAACGCAACCAAAGAATCCAGCCTCCTTTTTGGTTGCCACAAAGGACAGATTCAGTGAATCCTTCTTGGCCTCACATATCCCAAGATGGACTCAGCCAAACCCCAGAAGGAATCCAGTTGTGAAGGATTTCTTGCAACAACTTTGTTATTGTATTTCCAAAACGATGAAGACAATTTTGTTTTACTGTGGAAAAATGTTTTGTTTGTGCACTTTATAAGTTATATACTGAGGAAAAACACTTCTTTATGAATCTTGTAATTATGAAAAAATTCTATATTCATAACAGTAAATCCTCTTTGGAAAAAAAAAAAAGATTATTATTATTTTTTTTAAATCAAACCCCCCCCCTAGCACTTATTCAATTGTTGAAAATGTGCATTGTTGCTTAACTCTTACATGTACATTGTGGTTCTATACTCTTTCAATAAATAAAATAATAATTCTACAGTAAAATATTTAAAAAGAATAACAGTAAAAACCATCCCGTTTCAACTGTAAGGTTTTGGTTTACGTGTTTGAAAAGCCTAATGTTAGCTCAGGTGAGGGCGGCACCAGAAATGCTCCATAGACCAGACTGTCTCCATTCAGTTTGGCCTTTGGAGGCCAGGTCCTCCAAAGGTGGCAGCCTTTGTGGGCTGCAGACCCTGAATTAGGACACAGCTTGAATGTTGAAGGTTAGGTGGTCAATCTCAGGTTTTGCAGTGACATGCCAAAGTGTTCTTTAGCAAGGCACAAACCCCCAAATGCTTTAAATGTGTTCCAATGAGATAAACAAATAGCAAATACTATTATCCTTAAGAAACGTGTGAATGTGAGTAGCACTGTAAAAGCTCTTCATGTGGTCAGACACACTAGAGAAATGTTACATAAGGACCAGGCCATTTACCATTTGCATAAGCTCAAACAAACCAACAACTGACATACATCCCATTTTTGCCCATCTGGGAATCAGCATTTAAATCAGCATCTGTTATTTTGTTGGTAGTATTATTCTTATACTCGTGTTGCATTTTAGGGCTAATGCAGTCTTCATGTGCAGACTGACAGGCATGATGGGATTAGTAAACATTAAAATCAGAATTTAATAGTTATGATTAAATGTAAATACCACTAAAGCATCTTTAAAGATGTAAATTTATTTAACTACACCAACAGCAGCATCATTATTTCTATACAAATATATTTTTTCATTTGGAGTTAATGGAAAAGTTGAAAAAAAGTCTCATGGTTGGTTGCTGCTGCAGATTGAGGATCGGGTTCAGCTCGTCTGTGTTATTGGCCTTTCCACAACGAGCCCATTTAAATGAATTGTGCTTTTACTGTATAATTTCACAGCTGGGAGGCTGTCAGTTTGCATCTGTAGCAGGATTTTTTTCCATCAATAACTCTGCTTTAATTGCCTTATTGCCTGCTTTATTATTAGGGTACTTTGTTTATGTGATTAGTTTGGCTAATTGCTTCCTTAACTTCTGACGGCAATTAAAACCAGTGCAAAAAACTCAGTCATCTAAACTGATATTAAATGGATGAGTTTGTGGAACTTTTAGTACAGGCAGACAGAGATGATGAAGTTGAGCTGTAGAAAAAAGAAGCTTGAAAGCTTGAACTGCTGAAAAGTGATTAACAAAAAGCTGATGTGTGTTAGCTTTCATCGTAATGCCTGCTCTGTCTTCTTGGTTTTCTTAAGGAAAGCGATCAGTAATTAACTCAACTTTCTGTACAGCAAATTATAACTTTATAAAGACTTTCAGGGTCCAGAAACACCCAGGATGGGGAAGAAATAGAAAAAAATATAAACACTGAAAACACAGTAGTGGAAATTTGTGCTAAATTTTGGAAGAAAGAGCTAACTCAAGCTTTAACAGCTTCTTTTTCTGCATGACAAAAACAGCTTGAAGTGTTTTTCTTGCTTGCTGTCCTGTTAGGTTATCACAAAAAGGTAAGTCAAAGCAAATATTTGAACAAAAAGATCTTTCATTTCTTTTGTTTTCCTATTTATTCGTGAAAGACCACTGTTAATAGAAAGCTGATGTTTATTTATGAATTCCCCAGAGTGGTTCACACTTGTTTTATTTTTGGCTCAATTTCTAGGGCTCCTAGAGCACGTCTCACTGTGACAGTGTTGCCTTTATCCAGCAAAGAGGTGTGCATTTAAGGTAAATGAGGTTTCAGGTGTATTTTTGGGGCATTTTTAGGCGTTTATATTGTGGCATTTGTCTTCTCTCAGTTGACTGACTGGCATCTCACTACAGAAAATAAGATTTTTTGGTGGGGTGTGGTGATGAGGGGGAGTAAAAGTAAAGCTGTGGAGTGGACTACACTACCCAAAGTGTCAAACGTTCACATTACAGTCACTGTACTTTGACATGTGTGGGAGGACTGTGTGTCTTGAGTGTATGCTCTAGTTATTAATCTGTATGACAATAAATCTTATCTGTGCTGGATGTTGAAATTAACCAGGCAACACCAAGATGAGAACTAAATTACACTGGGAATGTAAATTTGATTTATGATAATTATGCTGCAATAAGGCAGCTGCAGCTGCAGTGTGCACACACAGTGCAACTGTTTCACCTGACACCAAACTCATACATACAAATGAAGCTATCTTAAGCATAAGGAATAGGATCAGAGATTTATGCACTACGCAAACAGATTAAGCGGTATTACAAGGCTGGGCGCTTTAGACCAATTAATCTGCGCAACATCCATGAACATACACACTTACACACACTGAATGTACAATTTACTGTATATAAGCAATTACCATAACCTCAATTATGAGTTAAACCTCATTGTAATTGCCCCTTTTCTCTGAAAGGGCAATGTATAGGAATTGTGAAATTGCACTATAAAATAACTTTAAATTATTTGTGGTTTTGTAACACAAATGTGTGATTCTGATGATGCACTCACTTCAGGAATGTGCCAAAATGTGTCAAAGTGTGTAAATAGATGTCACCTTTCAAGCTGGCTGAAATGACAGGGATGACAAAAATATAAAGTGAAGCTGGAAGGCATGCAAATAGATTGAACAAATGCCCAAACTTAGATACACACACCCACAAGATAAGTATTCTGCACCAGGAGGCCCATATAGCAGTGCACTTTAATCACAGAGTTCATCTCATTTCCTCTCCGCTCTCCTTTATCACTGGCTCCATTCTTATTCATCTTCATAAGAAAGCAGAGGAAGAGGAGCCAGCTCCTAATAGCTCACTGATTTACATGATGAGTGTTTAGCCCCATAGACAAACTCCAGAGAAAGGGGATGGAAAAGTACTCACAGATACCTCCTCTAACTCTCTAATACACACAAACAGGCGGGGGAATGTAATTTGTTTTCTCATGACTAAGACTGAGAATTAGGAACAGATAGAGACGCACATACATTCACTAACACACTAATCTATACCGAATCACACACATCAGAGGAACAAACAAGGCAAGGCCCTGCAATAAACAGTTGAGTTAGCACTCACACACTACTTTGCTTGTTTAGCGTGTAACTCAATTTGAAATGCTAACACTGCTATAGGCTCAGGGGCATGCAGCGGTAGGCTAGCATCATCAACGTGCTTCCTTGCAATTTAACTCCACTCTCTCTACACACAGAGGATGTGCAGTGGCCTCATGCTTTACACACTCAGAATGAAATTAATTGGGCATTTTTGGGCACGCATCATTTGCGCGCTGGACCTACTTTGAATTGCAGATGAAGAAAGAAGGGCGGGGGTGCTTGGAGGTTGTTATGTAGCACAGACCTTTTTAAGAGTGTGACCGTGTGCTGTTTCTATTTTAGTCATCTAAAGTGAGTTGTTCTTGTGAGCGTTCATGTGTGCACAAGTGAGCATGTGCTTCAGAGCTTGTATTAATGATAATGAGCCTTATCTCTGCTGTTAGAATCCATCATTAAGTAGAGATAGTTTGGCTTTAAAGGGAGGGGCTCTAATGACAAGGGAGAAGACAGTAATGATTAAATTGATCACTTATGCAAATACTCTTGAACAGGCTCAACTTCAGTATTGGAAAAACAGTTACCTATGCATTAACACTCTTACAGAAAGGTTTTTAAAGCTATCAAGGTGCCCTTGAACCAGGGCATCTCTAGACGCCTCATGTGAGGAGGCTCATCCCTGCTGCAGTGTTATTAGGTTTAAATACCAACTTCAACCTACTTTGTCTTTTCAGTTTCTCCTGTTTTCTGCTTTCTGACCATTATAGACATGAATGACACAGACTGAGAACAAACTAGCTCACTGTTAACAGCTATGAATATCCCAGTGCATCATTTTTTTTTTTTTTTCAAAATATGCCTCTGTAAGGCTCCCTGCTCCATAAACCCCCTTTCCTCTGACTGGCCAGCCCTCAGAAGCCTTTCCAGGACAGACCTTTGTGTATGAGGTCTACCCCTCTTAATTGTCTTGAACCATTTAGGAGATCCTAATGTGGTGACCTCATAATTTCAGGAAATATAAGGTGTTCCTGACTTGTGATTCACTTCTGTGTGAAAGCTTAGAAACTTCAAGCAGTAATATAATCATGCCTGAAGTGTGGGTTTTGTTTAGAATAAAATAGAAAAGTAACAAGTACAATGAAATTGAAGTCACAGCAGCAATCAAGAAAACAAAAGAAAGAAAGTGTATAGAAAGTGCAAAAAGGTCCATAAGAAAATAGATGCTGACAGCTTGTCCATCATTCTCCAGTTCAGCCAGCCTCCACCTCCACAGGGTCCAGGACTGAGCTTCTTCAATCATGCTCCATCTCTGTCTCCTAGATCCTGTCTGCTCACAGCAGGTGAAGCTCTTCCAATGTGGCGTTGGTGTCTGGTGTTAGCCATGTCTCTGAATAGCATGATGCTACTCTGCCTTCCGGTATTCCCTCTGTTGCTGGATTAGCATGGCTAGCCCGACCCTCTTATTGGAGATAGATCTTACGTTCCCAATAACGATGGATGGAAGGACAAGTGGCATCACACCTGAGAACCAGCACGTCGTCCTCACCTCCTTCTCCTCACCTTGTGGGAAGACATCAGGCCTTACACCAGTTAGCATTGACATGCTACTGGCTGCTAACAGCTGAGTTCACAATTAAACAATGTGGCCATGGTGATATGTGGGATCTCCAGACAAACACAGGAGAAAAAGTAGTAAAAATATCGCTGAAGCCACAAAAAGTTTGGTGTCCATGACCAACAGTGAACCATACAAAGTAATGATCCACTCCAAATACAAAGATTACGAAAAAGAGATGAAAAAAATTACAAGAAAGGGACAAAGAAGAGAGAGCTGCTGCAAAAGGCAGCCATAGCCAGCAGGGCAGCGCCTAGCAAATAACAACTTACATGTTGCAGAGTCAAATTAACTTCACGAGAGAAGGGGGTGAGGGGTGGGGCTCTTACACTAATGATAACAAACCAAAATGCCAGCTTTGTAACACATGCACATGTTCTTGATGCAGACTTTTAGCGTGTATATTTTACCTTTAAAGATACTATGAGGAGAATCTGTTTTAATTGGACTGCCTTGCCACCTTCTGGCCCCGACTCTCCCTCACTCTTCATTTTATTGATAGACTCTCAAGTTTGAACAGACCACTGCAGAATAACTGCTGCATGTGGGTTGGAATGAACATTATCACTTACAGTTCAGCCCCTGTGTTAGCCTTTAGCTCAGGCTGTATCACTCTTCCGTTTAGCTTTCTTCCACTCTTCTGTCCTTATTTTGTCTGACAGTTAGGCTCCTGTGACCAGCATCGCTACAAAATTAATAACAGAGATTGTTTTCAGCAGAGAAAAACACAGATCTCTTTTATCGCTTCCAAACTTCGTCAGCTGGTATGGTGTTGTCATAGTAAATCAATACAATCTTGCTAGACCCTATAGGGAGGCTAAGAAGAAGCCAGGAAGTGTGGATTACAATCATGCATATATCTAGAAAGGAGACTTTTTCAAGATCACTATCAAACTCCTCACAGCCCCTTTAAGTAGCTATGCGATTGTGTGGTATCCTCAACTTTGACAAAAATTCTGAGCGTTAATTCTGTTGCCCATCTACTTCTAAGAAAACATTGCTCATTTAAGGTGTTTTTTTTCCTCCAGCACTGATGTAAAAATTGGGGTGATTCCAAAAAATGCATGCGAAACCACTTCCACTACAACTCCTCAAGTGATACTATCCAGTGTTGCTTCAGTGTTGCTAGGCCAAAATGCTAACTGCTTATTGCTGGTTGCAAAAGCCAACTTATCCAGTCCTAGCAACAGGAAACAAAAATTCAAGACTTGGCTTCAAATATAACGGGAACTTGTTATTCACAGCTAAAAATAACAGTAAAAAGGACTGTCAATTAAAAAAAAACAGACTCAAAGCTTGCATGGGCCTTGTGATAAACACAAGTGGAGCTTGAATAAAGAGAAAAACAAAACACTTTGTAGAAATAAGTGGAATCAAAACAGCAGGTTAGATCTGAGTGGAAATATGGTTTCATGTTGAGCTCCTCTGAGACAGTTTGTTCAGAACGTCTGCAAAATCATTTTACCATATTCTATTAAACACTGTAAATAGTCACCTTGTACTAAAACTGTTGAACCAATTAATTATCAGAATTTTAAGGAGGAAATGGTGATTGGGGCTGCAGGAATTTTGATTTAACAGAGTGAGAGAGTTTTGTGAGGCTAGAAACTCCACATTTATGTTTGTTGGCTGTGGAAGATAACAGGTGGAGCTCACAGCAAGGGCTCCAATTAAAATCAAAATCAACCTGCCGGCTTGTAATTGCTTTTCCGCCTCCATGTCGTGTGTGAGTGTGTGTGAAGTTGAGCTAAATTTAACAGCATCTAAATTTTCACAGACTCATTTAGTTATTAGACCTGTTTCCAATATTCCTTTTTTTAATCTGGTTTGTTACAATTCCAGGGATGTTATGGCTGTGTAAAACTGTTTGGATTAAATCTTGTGTTTCCCTCTGCAAGTGTGTGTCACAGGGCAGTGTGTCTTATTTCTCCTGTGGATACCCAAGTACTTTGTGTTGCTGCAGAGATTAGACTGAGCGCCCAGACCCATCAATATCCATGGCTCCTGTTTCACTCACAAACACACACACACACACACACACACACACACACACTGGGCATGATGGAGAGAGCGGAACAGACCTGACGCTCTCACTCACCGGTAAATGGCTGCGCTGATGGACTGAGGCTATTTAGACACACACCCACACACAGACACTCTCTCTTAAACACACACAAACACAAACACACACTCAGCTGGTGATGGAGTGAGGCCGCTCCTTCTCCTCACCTCATGCCCAGTTGCTGGCTGGCAGCCCAGTGCAGACTTGCCAATTGGCCCTTCCACCAAATCAACCACACAAACTTTTCTGATGAGCTAAGTACAGTATACACACACATATACACATGCACATATACACACACAGACACACAAACACACACCTTACTCACTCACTCTCTCACAGTCAGCATTGATTCTCCCTGTAAAGTCCTGCTGAGCACTTTCTCCCTAGCTCTCACTTTTTAGACATTCAAGTTAGTTATTCTTATAAAATGTTGAGTCCTTTGTCACTTGACTCACCCTCGGGCTTACTCACACACTTAATTTCTCTTTTCTCTTCCTTCACCCATTTCCATTTTCTTTCTATTATCCCTTGAAAACTATTATGCTGTAGATTAATATTACATTATTCTTTTGATTTCTTACAATTTTATGTTCATGTAACGACTTCCTTTGGACTGGGGTAATAACCATAAAAATTAAACAATGAAATGAATGAAACAACTTAATTTAACATCTTATTAAAGCTAAATATTACATATCTCAGCGTGTAACAGCCTCAGCCAGATAGACATGCTTGATGGACCTTTAAAATCACCCACTTCCTCTCAGGGACACATTCATTGGGATATAATAAATGTACTAACAGTTGAATGACCCTACAGAGCTTTAAGAGTTGTGGGGCAGTCCAGAATTACTGATGACTTATGATAAAACTATATTTTCTCTTACACTGAAGAGAAAATCTTTTCAGTGACTGCAAAACTCATTTTATCTTCAAAGACTACAGCGAGAACTTTCTTTTTTCATGATTTGTTAAATTAAGATCCTTTCAGAGTGATGTTTAACCATCTTTTTTCTGATCTTATGATGACTCAAATAAAGTCCTTGCATATCTGAATACCTTTTCCAGGCCTGAATGTAAGTAGTCTACTGTAAAGATCAGCCAGTTGTATCAAGACATGACATAAACCTCACCTGCACTTTGAACGTAGAATCATTTAAGTGAAGCTGAGTAATAAGCTTTGATTTTTAATTATGTTAGCATTAAACAAATTGATACTTCATATTTAGTGTAAGAATTTCATAGCTTTGGTTGTTAACCCCAAGTCACAGTTCTGGTTGCTCAATATAAGAATAAATATGAAACACGTTTCCATTTCTATAGAACTTAACTTCCATCCTCCCCAACTTTTCACAGAGCAAGACATCTGAGCAAATGAGACTCTCTTTAGGCCTCATTAGGCCTGCATACAGTGTGTGTGTGTGTGTGTGTGTGTGTGTGTGTGTGTGTATGTGTGTGTGTGTGTGTGTGTGTGTGTGTGTAAAACTGGGTCAACAAAGCACCTATACTACAGATAGCAGGCGTAATGAGATCACTTTCCTGTCAGTCTGAAAAGGGGCAAGGTATCAGGCTGTGCCGCCCCCGTTTTTCAAGTGACAAATGAGACAGCATTTATTTTCCTGGTTACTGTCTGCAATGTTTCCATGGCATGTTGCAGATTTTCAAAAGCTGTACAAATCTATTATTTTCTGACAAAAGCATGCTTGCACCTGTGATTGTCTTTGTTCTGCTTTAGTTCTCCATTACTGGCTCATTACTGGTTTAAACGCATAAAAAGGACGTTTCTTCTTTTTATTTCTTAATTTTTTTACTGTGTGGTGTACAGTTTACATGTCTATAAAAAGCTAATTCTTTATGCCACAAATGCTGCAATGGATGCAGGTATGGTCAGTTTGCCCCTTTCCTTAAGAAACAACACTGTTTGCAAACAGAGCATAGTTATTCTCTTCTGCCCGCAATGCACTGATTAGTTGGCAAATCTATGACTTAGTTTACCTAATATATTGGGAATCTTGATATGAATTTTTGCATTTCAGTTTTGCCAAGGATTACCCAGCAGACACATTGTCTGTCAAGTTCAGCTCAGTCTTCAGCCCACACAGTGTGTTTTGATGATCATCAACATCATGTGTGAGTCATGGGTTGTTGTTAATAATAATAATAATAATAATAATAATAATAATAATAATAATAATAATAAATAATAATAATAATAATAATAATAATAATAATAATAATAATAATAATAATAATAATAAATAATCATAATAAATAAATAAATAACAAAAATAAATAAATACTTAATGGACCCACTTTTATTCAACTTCTCAGATTTAACCCACAAATATCCAAAAAAAAAAAAAAAAAAAAAAAAAAAAAAAGGTCTGTAACAATTTTTTTAGTTGTGCAGTAGACTCAGTTTGGTGAATGTTGCAGACTGCAGCTTTGTGTATCAGCTGGTATATTTTTAATTCCCAAAGGTCCAGAAGTATTGTTGTTACCCAGCCTAAATAATGAGAGTAAGTCGTCTTCTCAACTCATTGGAATTAGCTCTCAGTTTACACACATGCACCATCATATGACTTGGAATCTCTCTAGCTTTGTCGTTAGCTTCTAAGTTTCTCTACTTTCTTCTGTAGACTTAGACTAATGAACGTGACCACATGTGTCAGCTACAAACAACATGTCACCACCACTTCCTTTGGTCTGGCTGTATTTTTTGGTCTCTTCAAAGCACAAAGACCTTAAACACTGATCAGTGCATTGTAGGCAGTGGAGAGTGGCTGTCTTCTGTCTGCAAACAAAAACAAATGAGCTTTCTGATGGCAAAGTGATACTATCTGAAACTTCTTCTTTTTTTATTAATTCAACATTATAAATAAATAACCACAACACCACTTTATGAAACCATTTCTGCATATTCTATTAGGACAAAAACACATTAAGTGACAATTAAGAGTGAAAAAATACCGTCTGGTTTGGTTTCAAAAACGGTTATATAACTAAAACATCACCGAAGCAAGAAAGAGGAACTGCATCACTGAATGAAGACAAATGGATTTCAAGAAGTCAGCCAAGCTGGAATTGGGTGTTGTAATGTTTCCTGGCTATTTGTCAGTTACTCATTAGCCCTGAAGACCCTTGAACTTAATGTCAAGTGGTCTGCCAATTTTGGGTGAGTGACTGAAATGAATTAAATATAGTCCACTCAAAGATCTAAAAGACAGGGTTTGATGATTGTAGAGTTTACGACTTCACATCTTCACTGACATTCAGATATTGACAGCTGTAAACAACTGTGACAAGCATGAAAAAGTAGAACGCTTAAACTTGTGATGTCAGATATGAATCAGCCTGGAGCTACCTATGAAAACCCCCTCACAGAACTTCAGTTAATACTACCAACTTTAACAACTTATTGATCATTTGTACAATTACTTTTACAACAAGCATGCTCTATTACCCAGGAAAACAAAATTGGATGTTATCTCTGTCTATTCTCTACACATCACAGACTTTGTAGCATCACAGATGCTCTTTCAGTCTTTGTGGCTGTGAGAGGCAGTCACGACTACTCATCGCACATCATACTGGCCTGAGGCATAGAAATAAAATGTTGAAAAGACACATTTAAGCAGGGTTTCTCTTACTCAAGTTTGTCTTGCAACACAGCAGACAATGGCCTAGTTCTCTGCGTAAAACTCTATTTTATATTTGATTTAGAAATATCTGAATAACTTTGCCAAATGCTTTTAAAGTTAAAGATTTGAATTTTCAAGTACCTGATTCTGCTCTAATTAGGGGCAGAGCATTGAAAACACCAGAGAGACAGTTCAAAAGCACTGCAGGCATGTCTTCTTTCTACCCCACAATCCCCTCCTTTGTTCTCTGATTCCTACTCGCCATCCTCTGCAGAGGTGTTGGATCCTGGGTCATGGGGGAAACCTCCTTCCTCCTTGTCCTGTGTCACCTTCTTCTTCAGGGTCATTTATGCCCCGCTTTGGTTCATGCTGTGAGGGCAAAGATTGAGGTTGCTTCAAGTCCCAATGCTCCTCCTACAGATATAGAGAAAAGCATGTGCTGTTTTGTAAGACTTGGATCAAAGGGAAGTGTGTAAAAAAAAAAAAAAGACATGAAACATGCAGTCTGTGGTGTCATCATGAAGCTGAAGTGGAAAGCTGTCTCTATTTTTTCTCATTGCTCAAAAATGAAAGAAAAAATCCATAATTAAGTGTTAACTTTGATACACTCAATATGGATGTCACCCTTTATCTGCATAATTCTCATCTAATAAACATTAAACAGACAATTTATGAATCAAACAGTAAGTAATGAAATATAAATGTAGTACAATCTCTGGTATATGCTTCAAAATCATTCACAGCAACAAGCTGGATTCAAACAGACAGCGCTATCTGTCTACTGGCTCAGTTGTGTTTATGTAGTATTATACATGTGAAGAGGTGTTTACAATGAAGAATAGAAGCATTATATTTCCTTAAGTTCCTTATAGATAATTAACACCCACGCTCTTTTTTTCTGCTGTGTATAAGCATGGCTTTACTTGTGTATCTATGTGTGGGCCTCAGGCAAATTTAAAATGAGCCAACTCTCACTAGACTCGCCCCAGGCTAACTTAATATGGGTCTCTTTTGACACACACAACCTCAAACACACACACACACACACACCGAACACACACACACCCAAACTGTGGCTTGATGCTGGGTTTCGCATCCATTTTGTCAACAGGAGTCCGCCACCCACTGGCACACAGCAAAGTGGGAGGTTTGGCTTTATCAGAGCATGCCTGCACTGCTGTACGTTTGAACCATGACGACCCAGACAGCATGGTGCTAAACAATAGCTTCAACATCTAAAATCATTTATATCAAAGCCATTGAGTAATTTAAGTTTCTAGCATGCACTTAAAGAGGGGAAATGCATATTTAGTCTTTATTCTGTCTCTCTGGTACTTCTGAAGTAACTTTACAGGAGTCAAAGCTAAAAAATAAAAAATCGAGTTTTTCTCACACTAGTTTAGAAAACCCTCATTTCAGCCTCTGTCTGTGTATATAAGTTTGGCTGCTGTCTCTCTAATGCCACAGCCACACCAAACGCGAACACCCAAATTTAATCGCGCGAATCGCCTGTCATGCGCCGCGTGAACGAGGAGTCTCTCCTCTCTATCAGGCTCAAAACTCTGCTGAGGAAAACACTGTCGGACTCAGTGATAGCCCGTGCAGGCAAGTCCAGCTGGGAACAAATGTTTACAGAACTTACATTCAAAAACTGTCTCCTCATAGATTTACCCAGCCTGCTCCTTTTTTTCTGGTCTCTGTAGAGTACACACGTCGTATCTTATAACTCTGGATGATGACACACCGCTCAGATTGTTCATCCTCCAGGTGAGTTGGAGCTGGAGCAGGCGGCGGTTGCCCCCCAATGTCATCAAATCAATGACGTCATGGGGGAATGTCATCGCTGAGTGGCGGCCACGGCAAGCCTTCACACGAATTCGCATCAAATGTTCAGTATTTTGAACTCAAGCAAATTCGCGTCTACCGCCCAAACGCATGAATGCTCCAAAGGCGCAAACGCTCCAAACGAGCCGCCTGAGGCGAATCGGTGTCTAAACACGTCTTTGCATTGACTTTGTATGTAATCGCGCCGCAAATTCGCTCCCCCTTCCCCCTGATTGGCCAGCCTTCCGGAGGCCTCACCATTTTTATTATTAAACAATTTAACAAAATCACCACATTAACACATAAAAAATTGGAACCATTGAGGACCGATACCGATTGCCAGGCACTGGGCATCGGTATGATATTTCAAATGTGAACTGTACCCATCCCTTCTGATTATCGTCATTGTACCTGTCCAAACAGCCCAATGGTGTTTCCAGGCAGGTAGCTAAGAGCCACACTGCAGTCGTATGATGCTGAGAGAAGGAGGAGTCTGTCTCCATGGATACAGATGTCAAGATGGGTCACACGATCATGGTGAGGTCGCAGACAACTCAGTAGCTTTGGAGGTTCCTTGGTTGTTGTGTCATCTGAAACAATGCAATAATTCTGATACACAGGAGAGAAAAACAAGAGATTATTTTACTGTTTCTTGTCATTGCACAACAAACTGTTCATCCTATGGGGACACAGCCCTGTTTCAGGCAGCTAATGAATGATTCACCCCTCAAAATTAGTGCTCAAACTTGTACATCCTGTACATTATTTGAAATGATGAGTGATGTCAGCAGATTGAAATACTGAAGAAAGTTCGAGCTCTGTTCTTGTACCAAGGAGCACAGATAGTTTTGTTCTCTCTTGAAGTTAAGAGCACATTGTGAACTTAGCCTGCTTGGGGAGAGAATAAAAAATAGACTAGATTTGTGCTTTTTCATTAGTATTTTTATTTTTCCTAGAGGAAAAGCTTTAATGGTTTCAACTTAAACAAAAGTTTGTCTGGGATTACTGGAATGTAAACTTCCACTTTTCCAAAGACAGAGCTGCCAGTGTTTGGATATAACACAGGTCCACAGTGGAGAGATAATTCCTGTCCTGAACAACTGCATTGTAGAACACGACTTGGCACAGTAAAAATAGTTAAATGACAGCAGTGTTGTCTTGGCTTTGCAGTAACACCAGTCTGGGTTGGCATTTGAACTGCTGTGTTGAGTTAGTTGGCAGGGTGCTAATGTACAAACAAATAAATATTCTCTTTCTCTCTGTTCTTGCTTTATAGCTTCTCTGTAGAGCTGTTTTGGAATGGTGTTTTTAGAGATCTAACTATTAAGAAACAAAGTAAGAGATAATGTTTGTTTAGCAGGCAGTTATGGGACAGGGTGTGACATAGTTCACCCTCAAGGGGTTCTGTCTCCCATCACTAACCGCTTATCCACCTTTGCCAAGTTTAGATACTTGCTTTGCTCTAAATGTCCCGTTGAATGGAAGTAATCATAGCCAGATACCATGAACTCTGGAATCACACAAGGTCGTGACCTGGTGCTGAACTGTGAACTTCAGATTCCTGGGTCTGAGAGCCTAACACCACACACTATGCAATCATGTTTGTGATCCAAGCCAGTTTTCAAAGTGTGCTCAAAACTTGCCACAGGACAGGATTTCTACCAGAGCAATGAGCTTGTTCAAGTTCTCCAACTCTGCTACATATATACATAAATTTCCATAAATTAAACTGGAAGCCAAACGAGACGCACCCATTTGAATTCATCCCCTCTTATGAACTGTGACAGAGAGTTGAGCTGTAAATACTGTGGCAATAATACCCAAGAGGGTGTTCTTTTACTGCAATTATAAGCATGACAGTGATGCAGCTATGCCTTCAACTGACGCGGTGATCTGACTTTTTATAATCAGAGTCAGAAAGTCAAAAGGCCTCTCTGAGGCGCCGTAACTCTTCAGCCTCCAAACATGTTTTTCTATGTAGGGAGTGAGGTGACTCTGCAATCAGCTAATTTGGCAGAAAAAATTGACTTGGGTGTTTCGTCACTCTGTCCTCTGGAGCCAAAAACATGTCACAGTGAATCACAGTCATGGTGTTTTTACACACATTTTAGTGTGTACCTCTGTTAAAGGAGGATGCAAATTATAAGCTTGTTTGTTCATTCAAGCGACCTGTAAAACTTGGAATAAAATTAAAGAATGGGGATATTACCTCCTGCTGCTTCTTTCAGTGAGGGTTATCTCAGTGATTGACTGGTCTGCTTGCTCTCTAGTGAGTTACCAGGGCTTCATAATGACAGACAAAGCTGTCATTTTCAAAGTGAACAACATGCTTTATCTTATAAAGGTATCAAGATTCACTCTCTACGACAGTCTATGTCTTGATCCCTCTTGCTCTGTGTTCACACTTCTCTGTCTTTGTGTCTTGCTCTTCCAACAGAGGATACAAATGTTATTGTGACATAAGGTTTCACCATGCATCAGTAAGGTCCACTGCATCTGATATTCTTTAAACACAAATACAAGAACCACCTACCTGTAAGTCCCAAGTCTTAAGAGTCCCCTCAGAATCGGCTGTGACTAGATAATTTCCACATGGGCTGACATTCATAACCATAGACCCCAGCTCTTTGTTGTGAGCAGTAAACTGGCCCACTAGACAGCCGTGGGCTGTGTTCCAGAGTCTGACCAGACCTGATGCTCCAGAAGACACCAAATCCGCACCTCCTATTTGACATGGAAGAGTATTTATGAAAGAAATAAACACTGCAGGAATTTTGCAGAAGTTTTTGTACACATAACCCAGAGTATACACAAGTTGTCACTTCTACCTTATCATGAGTGAAGAGAAATGTCAGATTTTTAAAACATTTTATGCTGATTGATAAGTTATTGGTCTAAAAAGGCCAGATCTTTAATTGCAATCAAGCTACCTATAACCCAAAGAGATGATCTTTTGTTGTAAGTGGAGTTTTGAGACTATAGAAAGCAATCACCAACTGGGAATGCTGTCTAATGACTGACAGTTACAAAAAGCCTTCAGTTAATTAAAACCTATCATCAATGATTCAAAACTCACGACTTTTGATTTTTTCACAAGGAATGAGCTCTACAGAAAATTCCCCTCCCTATGAATACAGAAATGAGCTATTTAGCGAGGCTGGATTTATCAAGGGAGACTTATGTGCACAAAGGTTTGAACTAATAACAGGAATGGATTCCGGTTCCTGTTAAGAGTTGATTAGAAATGGTTCAACCCATTGACATCATTAGCCTTAATGCTTAACGATTCCCTTGTCCATTCTTTGCATTATGCCAGAGTAGTCAGGCCTTATGTTGACTATTCTATCCCAGGTATGTTAGCTTAGCAGAAAAGACAACTCTGATTCACCCATTGATCAATTTCATATTTTTGTACATATAAACTTAAAAAAAAAAATTGTTGACCCCAAAAACCCGTAAACCCTTATTTCAAAGAATAAAGAATCAGAATGAAATGCAGAATCGATTAGGGCACTGGTGTCAATACAATCTTATCAATACATATCCCTAGTTTGAACATCCAACAAAGCAAGTCCAGTTTTTCAAAAATCTGTCAGGTAAACACAACACTAAACCTGAACTGAATCTTATAAGTACAAAAACAGTTTAAAATGATGATGAGTCATGCTTTGCCACAGGCTTGATCACCAACAGTGAGCCACTCACTCATTAGAATGTGGCCTGTTGCATGTTGTAGGGGTACTATTAATTACTACTTTGAAATTGTAAAAGTGGTAAAATTGTTGATTATCTCATAAAAAAAAGAAATTCTGTATGGTTTGCAGACAATTTCTTAAATGAATCTAAGGAAACAGACATGTCTAACACACTTTTAAAACTGGATGAAAAGCAGGTGTTTGCGTCTTAACTTTTGAAAAATATCTTTGACGTAACATATAAACCTAACCAGAAAATGTGTTATTTCAAGATACTTGAAGGGAGAAATTAGGCCTGAATTGTTTGAAAAGAGCACAAATAATATATAAAAAAAAATCAGTCAAGTTGTAAATGTATTTGCTCAGTCTCTGGTTGGAAAAACATCACTCTTATTTAAGAATCTTCAAAAGAAATTTTCTTGATAAATTTAAAGCACTAATGACCTAATTTTATTAGTCACTGAATGTTCTGTCCAGTGGCAAACCCAGACAGTCTTTGTAATAATTTAACATAACTCAAAAAGTAATGCACAGGAGTGCATTTTTGTTTTGTAAAATGTATGCGTCACAGACAAAACCAGGGCTGTATTTTCAGGGCAGAAGCATTTTAAAAAATGTTTTTAGTTGTCAAACTCTTCCAACTTTCACAACTGTGAATGCATCTGCTGTTGCTCTCCGAAATTGCACACACTCATGTAAGAGCTACAAGATATGAGCAGGCAGTGGGGAGGACTTTTTATTGCTATAATAAAACTGGCAATAATTTTAGGCTGTGATGATGTCACAATTTATCCTGGTTAAAATATTGCTTCATAATAATAAAGCCTCATGGTGATGCTGTGGGGCATTACTCAAACATGATGCTGTGTCCTATAACTTACAGAAATCACTTGCATCCTTAAGAAGTTTGAATCTTAAAGTAGCTCAGTTTTATTGTCACCTGTGGCTGTTGCTGCAGACATGCGACCTGGGATAAAGATCAGTTGCGTGATGGCAAGAGAGTTTTCAGAGTCTTCTTTGCTGTTCACACAAGGATGAGAGTCTGTGTGATGAGAATTACCAAAAGGAAAGGTAAGAAAGTTGAAAAACAGAGTAAAGAAACTCAGACTGAACAGGCAGATACATTTACGTACCATCTTTGTGTGGACGAAGTTTCCTCAGAGCTGTTTCAGTGTTGCTGTTCCATACTAAGACTTCTCCATCGGAACTTCCTGCACACATCACATGTGGAACAAAACAAAGTGCGGGAACTTATGACCTCTCCAAACTGTGCATTGTGCTTTGACAAGAACACCACAACAACTGACAGGCTTTCATATCGGCTATGTCCATCAAAACAAAAAGAAAATGTCATTTTAAGAGCAAACACCAACTTTCTGTCAAAACATCCATTTTACTGTGCTTGTACTGCTGAATCATGTAAGCCATCCACTAAAACCACTCCAAAGATGATTAAAGTCAACATCTGTCCCCAGCTGCCATCTGCTGCAACACTCAGACCTCAACATTAACCTCCAAAGAAAGTGCTGTGCCGATGATCATCATTGTGTATAAGAAAGTGCCAGTCTACACATGTGTGTGTTTTTTCTATAAGACAGAAATCTCATCAGGTGGTTGGACAGTTGAACAGCTGGAGTTAATGAGAAATGTGAGGAGTGTGTTTGCTGTGGGAGGTGCGTACATGAGAAATAGGAGGTATAAAGTTTATGAGAGTGTGGGTCCTTTGCATTATTCATGCAGCCCAAGGCCAGTTTCTATATTTCAAGTGACTTTTATCATGCTGCATGTGTGTGTGAGAGCATAACAGAGGGGAGACAGAGGGTAAGAGTGGAGATGTATGCATTATTTCTACAATGTTGCACTTTCAAAAGCAGCCAAAGCATAAACTTATTTTCTCTTGAGTTCTTAAACCATATCTGAAAAGACACAAAAATAAAGTGCTTTACTTTACAGAAGCAAGAACTGTGTCCAATCATAGGGAGGACAGGCTAAACCTTGATTTACATCAAAAACAGCATTGCACAAGCTGCACTATTTACACATGCCATCCCTTACTTGAGAGTGAAGGGACATGTCACAAAATTTGGGAGGGACGTCTTTTTTTAATTCAATTCTCACCGCTTCCAACCCCTGAGTTAACTTTGTAATTTCAAGATAGGGCTTTTGTGCTTTTATGTATCTGTATTTAAATTAACATTGATGAATGCTCAAGGTACATGTACGCAGATTTTAGCCTCTACCTATACATGCTGTAAAAATCAGTGATTCTGTCATAAACTGCTTAAAACAGTCTGCTCTAAAAGTATTATGAGATCTTCTCAGGGCTTGCTAAAATGATAAAGTCATAGCGTTAGACTCTCCTGGTTCTGCCACATTGGGTCTAAAAAAAACCACATAGCTCTACCTTTTTCTGGTCAGGGGGCTGGCCAACTGGAGTAAAGGGGTTTTGTAGGCTGGGGAGCCTTAAAAAGACAAAGGCTTCAATATAATGTTTTACACAAGAGCTGAAATAAATTAAAAAACAGCAGTCTAACAAAAAGTCTATGAAAAATTACAAGGAAAACTACTAAAAAGGTACCAGGGGGATGAAAAAAGTCCTTTAAAGGCACTGTGAGGACTTTTTAAGTGGTCTTATATATATATATATATATATATATATATATATATATATATATATATATATATATATATATATATATATATATATATATATATATAAGTTTAGCAGTAATAAGAAAGATCTGTGTTTATCTCTGTTTAAAACTATTTTTGGAAATAATTCTGTAGTGATAGTGGACACTGGAGCTGAAGTATCTGACAGAAAAAGAACAGAATAACAGAAGAAAGCTAAACAGAAAAGTTATAGGGCACAAGCTAGAGGCTAAAACATGGACTTAAATATTTGTGATATTGTTCCTTCCACCCCACAAACAGCAGTTATACTGCGTTAGTCTATTCAAACTTGAGAGTCTATCAATAAAATGAAAAGTGGGGCTCCATCTCAGAGCACCAGGCTGTGATTAGCATTAAACATAGCTGGCTAGTGGCTACATTAAAACAGAGTTTACAGAGTTTGATTGTTGTCACGTTTCAGACAGTAGCACTAAACCAAACACATGCCTTGGATAGAGTCATATCCTCACGACCAAGTGGAGCAAACGCTCATGGGAAGTGGTCCTAATCCTTTGCACCGAAGCTAGCTTTTCCAGAAAATCCTCACAGCCTGCTCAAAAAAAGCACAGTATCACCACTCTTGGTATGGTAAATTGTAAATAAGTAACTTTTTCCTTTTACTTGAGTAAATTCACAAATTGTTTTACTTCTAACTAAAGCTGCAGTCTACTGTGACCAGCCGAACAGACTTTGCCATACAGGAATACATATTTCACTTTTATGTTTAAAGTAATGTATAATCCCCTTAACACAAAAATGACTTCACTTATCTTAACTCAAATGAGCTCTTTATACTTTTTAGAATCTGTAACCTTCCCCAGATGCCACCACCTTGAACCATTACATTTGTGATAACTTTCTAATAGAGAGACAACTGACTCTTCTGCTGAGCCACAACCACTCCCAATACAACGTGACAGAAACCATTAGCATTAACCAAAGTGGAAGTGGACTGCTAACAGTTCAGTCTAAGATTCAGTAGTCCCTTCTCTTTAGGTGTAAATCTGACAGTCAGACCATTTTTCTCTACTTACAGTCTGCAGCTCCAGTCATCACTGTCAAATATCCTCGAATCACTTGACTTAGCCTTTTTAAAGTTCCTATGAAACTGCAATAAAAAAATGAAATAAACACATTTCTTTCATATTCACTTTGAATGAGTTAAAAATAACTTATCCTCTCAAAATTAGATATTATGTCTCTTCTTTTCAGAGAATTTTAATATTTGCTGAGTTCAAGGACTGCACTTAATCTCTGTAACTGTGCCAAGTAATGGCAAACAATATGTTGCATATGCTCAGCCATTGGAACAGTGGGTGCGTCATAGAGGTAATGCATCAGTGCTATCTTTGTATTGATCATGATCGATTATTTACCCTGAGAATGATAGTTTGATTGATGTTGCCATCCTTAAACCCAGCCCACTCACCCAGACTGTAGCCTCTGTGCTCAAACTAGACAGCTGCTCCAAAGTTTGTCTTTTTTAACCGACAAACTTGTCAACAAAGAATCCGAAATACTCAGCCCCTTCAAATCAGAGCATCCTCAGCTTGAAAAAGATGTCATTTCTTCCCTCAGTATTCTGATTTCCGTGCTTGCATTTGCATTTCTAAAACATTTTGGCCATCCATCAAAGTTCAGATGAGTTGGTCTTCGCTCACTTGGAAGGTGTTCAGCCATGGAGGATTAAGGGATCCAAAGCAAGACGGAGGTACACAGGCCCCCTGTGTGCATGTACCCTGCCGTGTGTGTGTGTGTGTGTGTGTGTGTGTGTGTGTGTGTGTGTGTGTGTGTGTGTGTGTGTGTGTGTGTGTGTGTGTGTGTGTGTGTGTGTGTGTGTGTGTGTGTGTGTGTGTGTTTGACAGTGTCTGTGCGTGAGAAGTGAAGCGGAACCTGACGAAACACTCTGAATATGGATGAGGAGGCTTCACAGCCACATCAGCCAAATGTTCCTGCTTCAGTTTGATTCAACTTGAGACACAAACTAACAGGTGCATGTACACACACAAACAAAAACACACTAAAACAGTTTTGGGCATGTGCACGTCAAACTGAACTTTAAATTGACTTTTGTCACTGGTGGCCATGATGCCACTGCAGCTTTCTCTTGGCAGCGCTTGCATATGATTTGGCAACATGCATGCTTTGATGTGAGACAGCATTACTCAGCGGGACCAGTCAAGAAATTTTCTGGCAACTGGATCCAATGTGTCATCGCTCTCAGACACCACATTTGTGCTCTGTGGGTTTGCAGAAGGAATAATCAGTTAAAATATTTAAAGCCAAAAATAGCTTGATGATAGTTTGCATCCACCTTTTGCATTAATGTGCGAGCCGAGAGTGTGGAAATGTACAAATGCGATTCATCCATTTTTCACTTCCGCCTCAAAAGCCCAGAGGAAGACAGGAGGAACAAACTCAGGATATTAAAGCGTAGGAGGAATTTATGAATGGATAACATCATTTCATGTCCTTTTTTTCACCAGGCAGCAGTTGCTCTGGATACACCTGAACTTCTATGAAACCTCACATCAAGAAGTGAGGGTCACAGGTACGCTTAGAGTCCAAAAACAAGCACCATCATCTCTGTATCAAGCAGAGTACTCATTTAAACTTACTCGATAATGAATAATTATTCAATATCACTTTCACTCAGTTAGTTTCTTGCATCATTTAACAATAAAAAGATTCATTGACAGGTCTGAAAGCTAAAAACACAATCATGCTGTCAGGTTTTGAAGGCATAGGCATATGAACATACCTTCAGACACACCAGAATACATTATTTTTCTCTCTCTGTATTCAACCCCCCATCACAGCAGTACTATTACACTCAGACACACACATACACACACACGGTTGAAAGACAGAAAGCCCTACGTCTCATTTCCTCTAACTCCCACTGAGAGAGGACTAATAAACATAATTTAAATTGGGCATTAGGATTAAATTGGAGGTGGAGGGTGCAGCGTGGTGCTGTGTGTGTGTGTGTGTGTGTGTGTGTGTGTGTGTGTGTGTGTGTGTGTGTGTGTGTGTGTGTGTGTGTAAAGCAGAGGAAGAAATACAGAAGGCTTACAAGCAGGATGAGGAGAGAGAAAAAACAAAAGTAAACAGGGAGTGTCAGTGAAAAAAAAAGAGAAGGAGGCTGGCAGAGAGGAGAGCACACTGACAAAGAAATTGGGAAACCAAACTTTGAAGAAGTTTCCAAGTTCACAGAGCAGCTCCTGAATCATGCTTTTGTTCCAGGTCCAGCTATTCATTTTCCTCCAAACCACAGCATCAAGAACACCCAGACTTGTCTACCTTTCCACCTCCGTGCCTCACTTTATCGCGCTCTGTACTTATCTGTGGACAAGAGAAGGTCAGTTTGTGCCCGCACTGACTGGAAAACTGCAGCTGAACTCCAGATACATGAACAAAAAAAGAAAAGGGCTTCTCAAAGTGAAGAGCATTCTGGGGAAAATAGGGTGCAGAGTGTTTGTAGTCTGATGATTAACGAAGTGGACCAGTGTCTGGTGGATTGCTCGTTCAATCCCCCGGGCGGAGAAATCGAAGAATCTGATGAGTGCTGAGAAGTCCTGCTCGTTTTAAAAGAATGCTGTCCACACAAACTATGAACCTGACCCAGCCTGGTCATGCTGCTTGGTTTGATTTGGGTTTTGTTTTTTAGAAGCGTAGTTCTTTGTTCTTTGGCATTTTGTTCTTATTCAGTGTTTTTCAGGAGTTGCAGTCTTAAGTTGACCAAATTAACAAACATTAAAATCAAAATCAAGCAAACATGTTTGAGGTAAAGTTCAGAAGTTGAGGCACAATCACAAAGAGGACTCTGCACCAAGAACAACTACTTCTGGGTTTTACTTGATATAAGAATTATCTCTGCAACCCTAGAAAGTCATCTTACCTGCTCTTTAAGCAGACATTAAAAAAGACCAAAAACGTTAATTAACAGCATAAAAAAAAGATGAAAAAAAAAAAAAAACAAAGAAGAAAGAGGATATTAACCGATCAAAGGAAATATCCCCTTAAGCATACATACACACACACACACACACACACACACACACACACACACACACACACACACACACACACACACACACACACACACACACACACCAAGGACTATGAACAAAGATCATCCATGCCAAGCCCCGTGCAGACCACCATACTGATTCTGTCTCTTCAACCTATGCCCTGCTTGACCTTTCCTCATCACCTGCCTCTAAGTCAGCACCAATTAAGGATTTAATGCCATTTAAAGGCTTTAACCTGCTTGGGTTTTAGCCTAGGTGGAGGAAAATGTCAGCGCCTAGAGGACACAAGGGAAGCGGTTGTGTCCATGAGGAATCAAATGGTGATTTAGACTACATGCTGTGGAAAATCATCCTGTCTCTTGGATCCTGTTTCATTGCACCTACACCTCTTTTTTCCAAGTAAATAGATTGTTTTTCAGTGAAAAGTTAATTCAAAAAAGTAACAGCTGCTTTTGTACTTCACCTGAAAGTTGGCATCTCATGTACCTCACCCCCTGCAAACACGGATAGCACCTCACACTCACCTGTGACCAGAACATGTGGAGCCTGGAATGCAGCACAGAGCACACTACTGTGATGCTGAGAGCCTCCTTTCCACTCTGATGGTTCAACAAAAGACTGAGAGAAGGAATGCAGGCGGAAAACTGTTAACATCCTGCAGAGACAGGGAGACACAATACCACAGAGTCAGGTGAGGAGGGGGGAGTGAAGGTTTATTACATATACAAAACTTCAGAAACCATCTGCACTGCACTGTTAAAATGGTGGAGGTAGGAGAAATAGTACATGGAGCATTGCACTTTAAATGGATGTAAAGGTACTGGAGTGAAACCATACACTTCACAGCTCTCCCCATGTGAACGGCTGCAGCATAGGTCATAGGTCAAAGAGACAGCCTCAAGCATTATGTTTGATGAAACATGAGTCCAACTCTCGTCATGTGAAACAGTGATAAAGTGATCTTTACCAGATCAACTGAAGAAGAGAAGTCAAGTAAAAGAAAACCAAACAATTTTACTTTCTACAACCATATCTGATTCAAATCAACTCAAGAGGCTGCTCTGCAGTGGACAGTACTGACTTGAGAGTCTTTCATGTTTAAGACATTGGCGATAGTAACTCAGTATTTCAGAGTATTTTTGGAGAGTATTTGTCACAAAGGCCAGCAGAAGGTAACAAAAGATAACACAAGTTAGCCTGATAGCATGGAGGATGTTCAATCTGTGCTGCTTTTGATTGGGCTTTGTAGCTATTTGGATGTATTTGTTGAATCAACACTTGAAAGGAGACAAGTGAAAGTGGCAAGGCTTTTTCCAAAAAGCCCATTTCAGGTTTATTTTGTGAAAATACTGGTTGAGCTCTACACATGATTCATGTCTACCAGTGTTTGACTGACTCTGTTGGTTGAGAACTTTCAGTGGTTTGCATCCCTTTAACAGTTTAAGCTAATCAAATAAATACTGTCTGATCAGGATACTTTGATAAACATATGTCAGTGTTTCCCCTAGGTTTAAAGCCTTGGGGGGTCACCGGCAGTGAGGAGGATGGGGGTTGATGCATCTTCACTGAGAAGGCATTGGGAGATGATTCTTTGTTTCTTTTGGTGGTTTTCCCATACAGTCTTTGATTTTTCCCAGCTCTATATGAAATGGGCTTGTCTGTGTGTGAATACGCGCGCACGTGCTTCTGTGTCTGTGAACACGTTTGGGTGGAACTCCGCCATGCACACAAGAGCATAAGGAGAATTGTGAACGTGACAATGTACAAATGACATCCCGTCATGTAAACTAGATGAAAGACAGGGCTCTTTAGTCCATTAAATTTAATAAACAAGGTATAGATCTGGGGGCAGCTGTGGCTCAGTGACAGAGTTGTTGCCTCTTAAGGTCTTAATCTTAAGGTTGGTGATATACTCGATTACAGCTCCTGTAGTCACACGCCGAAGTGTCCTTGAGCAAGGGACTGAACCCTGAATTGCTCCCACTGTTGGTTGGTGGTGTGGATGGGTGTGAAGTTGTTAGTTAAGATTGATGGTTTCCAATAGCAGACCTCTGCAATCAGTGTGTGAATGTGGTGTGGATGGGGCTGCCAGTGTAAAGCGCTTTGAGTGGTCAGAGAGACAAGAAAACCACTGTATAAGTACTGGTCTATTTACCATTACCTAATTAATGAGAGGGGTAACTCCAAAGTACTTCTGCTGTTATCTGGTGCTATATGGAAAACTTCCAGGGGGAGTCCCTCGGTTGAGGGAGTGGGCTACTGGCTGCCCCCCCCCCCCCCCCCCCCCCCCCCCCCCCAATCCCATTTAATGGTAGGGGAAAAGCTGTGTGTAAAAAAAAAAAATTAACAGCTGTCGTAAACTTGATGTCCACTGACATGTTCCGCTGAGGGTCTCCAGTTCACAGGGTCACTCTTAAACCATAACACCAAGAGCTGACAGAGATCCATTCCAGGTATCAGGCTCGAAGGATTTGATCGTTTGGGAGCTGGATGGTGTAATTTAAGACTGCAGGTGCTTGACCAATCAAAAACATTCAGCCTTCAGGCCACACCCCTAATAGTTCCTAGATGTGTGAAAAGTACTACTTTCCAGGCAAGGCCAGCTCATTTACCTCAGAACTTCAGTTAGACTCTAGCTCCTGTGGTGGAAGTGCACAAAGGTCCTCAAAAAGTCCCTAGTTCTTGGGGGGAGGTGTTGCAGTTGAAATGCACCTCATGATAGAAATACGAGGAGTACAAGAAGTATTTGCAATTCCTCAATGTGAGGCACATTCAAAATAAAAAAATAAAATAAATAAATAAAAACATCTACAATTTCCTTTCAACAGATTCAATTTCAACAGTATTATATCAGACCTGTTCTTCCACACTGCAGTACCACAGCAGACAACATGCATATTCAGCATCTTGCCAGGGTTTATCCCACCTTCACTGAATTCTTCCTCCATTCTTTCATTGTTATGCAGGTACTGCACATGAAATGAAAACATGATGCACTGTGGTTTCATGCTGGAGAATATTCTTTCAGTGTGACAGTGTGATGCGGATATCTGAACCTGCGTGAGTTCATATGAGCCACAGGGGCAACAGGACTTTAAATTAGATCCCTTGTAACACAGCACAATACGGATTAAGCTGTGGTCTAGGTGGATGTGAAGAAACGGCAAATGATATGAGCGATGGAAGCAATAACGGCTGTGTTTTATTTTACTGCTGCTGATCTGTCGTCTATGTTCTCTTTACCACTGTGGCACCCCAGAGAGCAAGAGAGAAGTGTTTGCGTGTGTGTGTGTGTGTGTGTGTGTGTGTGTGTGTGTGTGTGTGTGTGTGTGTGTGTGTGTGTGTGTGTGTGTGTGTGTGTGAAAGAAAGACAGACAGGCTGCAGTAGAAAGAGGGAGTCATATAAGTTGATGATGCACACTGCTGAGTTCAGCTCACTGAATGTGAAATGATGATGATGATGAAGATCAAATGTAGATGCGATGTGGTCGTACAAAGGAGCATATGCATGGACACACACAAAATACACACAAAATACACACACACACACACACACACACACACAGAAAAAAAAAAAAACACTGATATATTCATAAGCTGGAGATACTCGTTAGAGTCCAGATGTCTGGTTGGCCCTGAGTCGTTGGCAGGCAAAAAGAGCTGGAGAGGGCAGACAGAATATAAACACACACACACACACACACACACAGGTCACATGTGGAAAATTTCTTTAAAAATAAGCATCTCTCCTATACCTTTCCCAGCCCATCACCAGTATACTCCTCTTCAGCAGCAGGATCTGAGAGATCTTCACAGCCACACCCAGGCCAGCATTCATCCTGTGGAGGCATCGGCCGTTAAAGTCCCACACCTGAAAATGTCCACACAAATGACTTTCTCTGGTGCCATCATAACAGCCAATGAGCTTTATTATTTTTTCTGACCTGGGCAGAGATTTTAGCATTTCTCTGTCACTTTGAAGACACCCTCTGCTCAGTCTAAATAAAGAGTATGTTTTGGCCAACCACTTCAGGGTACAAACTGGCAAACCGTTACACAATATCCCATCTATCAAATATGACAGCTCAGGTAATAATCCCCCCTCAACATCTCATTTGGCATGATGCCTCAGTCTGGATCTGTGTGTTCTGGCATTTAACAAAGAAACACTGATTGGCCCAATGGGAATGCTGTAATTAAAAGGTCAGAATGTTACACTCCGAATTGCCCTAACTGCTGCACCACGGGTTTAGTGTTGATGAAAATTGGTGAGATGATGCATCTTGTGACTAATTGGCCTGAGGGGTGTCTGCTCCTTCTGCTGAGGATAACGTGTAGTTGTTTCAAACGGCACTGCGAGTGTTTACCTGGAAGTGCTCACAGATACTTGGGCTGCACATGGTCTGCACGCTCGAGCTCAGGCTCATGGGGTCAGAGAACTGATGTGGTTGATTGTATTGATTATAATATGCATAATTAGGATAATTTTTAATCCTGAGAGAACGACTGCAGTAAGCTTGGAGTCATAACACGTCCTAAGGGAAAGATGTTAAAAATACTTAGCAGAGCTGTGCAGGAATCGGTCTGCACAGAAAAGAAGTGGTTGCATGTGGACACAAACAGTGAGGGTATGGACTTTCTTACAATGCATAACCAAACAGACTTATAACACTGATGTACAAGCATGCACACAAAGATGTGACATGTTTCTCCTGTTCAAAATATTTCAAGTATAGAGTATACTTAATGATAAGCCAACGAGGTTAGGAAGTTCACCCCTATCAATTGATACTTGAGACCTTGACAATCCACTAAGTGTCCACTCTAAAAGTGGCAGACAGCTACTTCACCTTCCTCTTAATATTTGTTCATCAATCCCTGCATTTCTGTCAGTGCATCTCAAAATTTACATCTCTATAGGGACATCTCTGCCCTTGCAAAGTTTAAAGCTAAACAAGCGTGCGAGTGCCTGTGTCCACCTACTTTGACCTCCCCGTCAGTGCCCGCAGTAAACAGCCGCGTCTGTGTGCCGTCCAGGGCCATGGTTGAGATCTCTGAGTTTCCATGGCAGTGGTGGAACTGCTTCACCTTTTGACCCGTGTCAGCCAGCCAGCATATCACAGAGGAGGCAGAGTCACTGCTGACTACCTACAAAAAGACAGAGAGAGAAAGGGAGATGTCAATCATCAAAAAAGATTTTGATCATTTTTAAGCAGCATGAAAAGCAGCTCCAGCTGATGTTTTCTTTAATGACTTGCACATAACGGAGCCATTCTCCACGCTTGGTTACACTTTATTTTACTGACAAGACACCACTGAAGAGAATAACTAATGCTGCTGTCAGGAGGGAATGAAAGCAGGAGCAAAGAAATATTGAGAGCCACCTATTACAATAAGGGGAGTAAATATTTGATTCGGCTGTTATTTTTTTATGTTTTTTTGCTTTTGTTTTTATTATGTTGTAAATAAATGTTGTTTGTCTAAAGGAATAACAAAATGCACAAAATATCTCAGAATCTGGAGTTTTGTCAAGATACCTTCTTTTAGTATTCTTACTTTTTGTCTATGTTTAAGACATTGAAAAGCATAATACCCCTATTTAAAGGGGCTGTGAAGAATTTGAAAGTGATTTCAAAAAGGCTCCCTTCTATAATATATGCCTGACCATAATCCAAGTTTAAAATGAGATAATCAGCGCCAGTATTGCTGGTTACAGGTTTTTTTCAATTGCTACTTCTAAGCTTCCCGATCGGGTCGACCAGGACCAGATTGATTTACGGCACATCTAGGTCTGTATGACAACACCACGCCAGGTGACGAAGTTTAGTGATATGAAGAGATAAAACACAGAGATCTGTGTTTTTCTCTGCTAAAATCAATTTCTTTGACTAATTTTGTAGTGATGTTGGACACAGGAGCCAAACTGTCAGACATAAAAAAAGGAGAGAAGAGCAGAAGAAAGCTAAAAGGGCTCAATAAAATGAAGAGTGAGGTTTTGTTAGCTCTGCTTAGCAGATGACTGGAAGAACATAGCTAACCAGTATTCACCATGTTACGCATTACGGACATGTCCTAGAGCACCGGGCTGTCAGCTGTGCTAAATATAGTCGGCTACTAAACTACTTACAAAACTGACAATGTTTACTTGATGTCACGTTAGCCCACAGATACAACAGAGCACAGGGCTGCCAATAGCGCTACATATAGACAGCTGCTAAAATGTTTGCTAGTCACGTTTCAAATCATAGCACTACGTAACTGTACTGATAAATACTTTACCCCGGCGTGTTGTATCCAGGAAAAAGTTGTCTTGAACAAAGATTTTTTTTTTTTTTATCTGATCTCCATTTAATTCCAAAACAGACACACACCTTGCTAAAAGGAATTTATGACAATGTGCGAAGACTCAGGGCCACAAGGTAGTGAGGGAGTGCAATTAATATAGATCCTTCCCATAGCATCTTAAACATTTGTATTGACTCTACTATCTGATAATACTGCTATCATCAAAGAAGACAGTATTGGCCACTTAAAGTCCAACTGACCCTGCATACCTGTCTGAACAGACTGTTATACAGTACACAGGTAACAGGGTGTTCATGGCTGCTGGTCCTCTTCTCCTTCACTGTCTCCAGCAGGACCAGTTGACTGTTAAAAGATAGGAGGAGGAGGAGCTGTTGATCCTCATGGAGGAGCAGCGAGGTGTGAGTGTCCTCTTGAGTCTTTGGAAAAACACGAGCCAAACGTTGAAGGCACAGCTGACTTGAAATATCCCACAGGCACAGGACCTGGAAAAGGGAAAGCATAAATGAAAGACGTGAGGGTAAAAGCTTTATGAAAATAGTGATTGCAATGGATTGATAGATGCAAACCTGATGACTGTTGGGTTTGCAGAGGGAAATAAGGTAAAGCTTTTAGTGTTGCTATGGCAGATGGTGTTTGAGCAGAGTGCAGATGGAACATAGATCACATCTAAAATATTCATCATCTTCAGAAAAGCCAAAGGCAAACAAGCACAGTGCTGCAACAGGGTTAGGGTGAGCAGCATGGGAAACAACATTAAGGGAGAAAGAGCAAGAGGTCGACAACGAGGTGGTCGTAAATGTGACAATTATTTCATCTCATGCAGAGACACACACTCCTACCTTATCTTTAGAGTAGCTGAGCAGTTGATGCTTGGTCTGCATGAAGCAGACAGCAGTGACAGGGCTTGTGTGCCCACTGAGAGCACAAACTGGGTCTGAGGTCACAGAGGGGTTCCACAGCAAGACCATGTGGTCCAGTCCTGCAGTGGCTAAAACCATCATAAAATTCTCACATTAGCAGGAATGCTAACAGTGTTTTTCTTATGTCTGCCATTTCTTCTCCAGTTTCAGTCTGAGCACAAAAGCAGTCCCACCTATCAAGTTGAGTTCTCTGTGGTGGTGCATGTCCAAAACACCTCTCTTGGTAGCGAAGGAAGAGACTCGTAGACCCCTGCCTTCCTTTTCCCTCCAGCCAATCACCATGCTGCTCTGAGGCCTGGTGCTGCATGACACAAAAGCATCCAGGCAGCCCAGGTAGCTGACTGTAGGGATAAACAAGGAGTCAGGAAGTAAAAGAGTAAATTAGTTGTGACAGATACTACAATTAGCTTCATGACATTTAGAAAAGAGTGTGAAACACTTGGAGGGAGCAGGTCTGCTCATGATTAAAGTCAATTAGACAGAAAACAGGAAGAATACTGAAGAACTGGGTAATTATAAACTTGCTACCTTCTTTTATGTATCGCTTTTTGAAGTCACAATAGTTTCTTATCTGAAGTGTAGATCTCTGCTTCAGTTGTTTTGTTTCTGCTGTATCTGGGGTTTAATATGTTAAAAGTTATGTTGACGAGATGAAACCACAAAATGATGGAGCATCTTTAGAAAAGATTGGTAAGAAGCTGATTTCTGTAATTTCATTAACAAACTAACTCTGGTTCCCTCTGGTTGCTGACTGAAAGTTTCGTGTGCCAATATGCTTTTTATGATTTTGAAAACAAAAGATGATTATGTGATTTCATTTCACATTGAGAACATTTTGGTACCGACAGGAGGGAAAGTAGGTTTTAATTTTGCAATTAAATTATAACTGCTTCATAGAGTTAGCCTCCCCTGGGCTTTGTGCATCCTGGAAAAAAAATAGTTTTAGCATGTTAATACCTTAAAGGGACAGTTCAGTTTTTTTGAAGTGGGGTTGTATGAGCTCTATGTGACCACTAAGGACATTAGATACAGTGGAAAGGTGTCTCCTCTCCCTCAGTAAGACACAAACTGTAATCGATGGTGACAAGGAAATAGACGCTAACAGGGAGAGACCGTACCAAATTCAAAGGCTATTTTCTCCGCCTACAAGAACTAAAATCAAAAAGTAATACCACAGTTTAAGAGTACGCTACATAAAATATTTTTTAAGTGCATTAAGTCTTGGGAAATATAAACATTTATACGGACCTAACTAACTGGTCATGTATCCTTCCGCGCAGCGCTAGTGCGCTCCGTCCCCCCTCCTCCTTTCAGCTGTAGGGAATGTAAACAAGCTATGCCAAAGCGCCGTTTGTGGCCTCGTGTAAGTTTGATCAAGTAGCGTAATTCTTTTGTTTGTACTCTAAGGATTGTGAGGCAGCTTGGGAAATTCAAAATGAGTGACTATAACAGTGACGATGAAGTTCATTCACTTTGGAACCAAAAGAATACCTGTATGAACCAGAGTACACAGAAGAAGAGCTGCTACAGATGGCGACTGAAAGGAATACAGGGGAAACATCCACGGACACTGGACATCAAGTCCTGTGTTACTGCTGCCACGACTGTTGTTGTTGTTGCTGTTACAGGACACTCCAGAATTCAGAAGAGCAGGGAAATCTGTGTGATGAGTTTTACAGACAGCTTGAGAACCAGCAGTGTCCTCAGACAAATCCTGAAGAGTGTCTGTAACCAAGTTCCACTCATAACAGCAGTAACACTCAGCATCCGTGGGCATTGAGTCACAGCTCAGACATTTACACCACTGAGTATTTCCGACTCTATCTTGATGTCCAGTGTCCACGATGACTCCTCTGTATTCCTTTCAGTTGCCATCTGTAGCAGCTCTGTGTGCTCCGGTTCATACAGGTATCCTTATGGTTCCAAAGTGAATGAAACTTCATCGTAGCGTACTCTTAAACTGTGGTATTACTTTTTGATTTTAGTTCTTGTAGGCAGAGAAAATAGTCTTTGAATTTGTTACCATCTCTCCCTGTTAGCGTCTATTTCCTCGTCATCATCGATTACAGTCTGTGTCTTACTGAGGGAGAGGAGACAACTTTCTACTGTATCTAATGTCCTTAGTGGTCACATAGAGCTCATACAACCCCACTTCAAAAAAACTGAACTATCCCTTTAAATGAGTAGGAAAAAACTAGAAACATTATAATATTAAAATGTCATGTTGTATGTTTTCAGCATTGTTTCAAAAAAGATTCTTAGTGCAGTGTTTCCCCCTCTCTTTTTCTAATAAACAAAATTGGAAAAAAAAAATTACAAACATTATAATTTGCTGAAAGCATGTCAGCCAATCAAATACATGTTTTATATTTAATTGGAATAATTTGTTATTCATTCTGAGTGCAAATGGCATTCACCAAGTTCCCATGGCAGTAGCTGAGGACAAATCAAACATCCTAAAGATAAATGAGCATCAAGCTGTTTAGATGAGCTGAAGAGTAGTTTCTCATCCTAACCTCTGTTCTACATGTCGGAATAAAAGAGTATCGTAAAACATCACATCTTACTCAGCTACACATTTCACTCAGAATATGTTGTAACAAACATCATCCTGCCAAAAGCCCGGAGTTCTGGATATCAGACAACCACAGCGCATTGGCTGAGAGCAGCTGGGCCCTGTCCAGCACAAATCAAAACACTGTGCAGATGGTTCAGAAGCAATTTGGAGCAACTTAGAAGCAGTCATTGAGGAGGAGCAAGTGTAGTTTAAGATGACATAACATTAGCAGATGTGTATTATTGCTGAAAGTGTGACCATGACTGGATTTGGAAGAGGGTTTTGGGAGGCAGCAGTAATGTGTGCCGCACATGAATTCTGTAGCAGTAAGCAGCATCTGACCATACTGGCCTACTTTCATGCCTGGTTATGTAGCACATTTATTATGACAGAGAAGAAAATAACTTTTCAAACTGACCTTCTTCAGGAACAGTATATACATAACATCAGGGGGGCTGAGGATGGAGCCTTGGGGAACACCAACCCAAGCAGGCTGAGGAGTTGTACACACCAACCAGTGCAGGAAAAAAAACTCTTAAACAGATGAGATTAAAACCAGACTAGATGGTACCCTCCAGGGGGAAAAATGAACTCTGCAAAATGCTCAGTTAAGATAAGAGACTGAATTCAAAAATGCTCCAGAATAACTCAGAAATGTTCGGTTACCTAATAAGGCTAGTATCTGTGCCATAAAGGAGGTGCTGTGACACTTTAAAACAGCTTTAATGAACAAATTTTCTCAAATCTTACATCAGTATTGGAAATTTGGAGGCTCATAGATAGTGTGTGAGCTACTTAAGGCCAAGGAACATCGCCAGCTGACAGAGCAGTATAAAAACCTCCCACTGACAGCAAGCAGGCACAGCATTTCAAGGACATGATGAAAACTTCAGTTTGGCAGTTCTCTTACTTCAAATGAAATGACAGAACAAAAGGCTTGAATTATTTAAATGTTTACCCACACAGATTTCATCCTGGCTTTTCTTGTACAAACTTGCTTTAAGCAGAAACAAAGGAAGTGAGACCTTCCTGCAGTGTGATGCATTAATGTAGCAAACTTTAGAAAGAAAGAAAGAAAAAGTGAATAGAACGACTTAGATTTCCTTATGCAGCTTATCTCAATGATGACACACTGATCATTCTATTTCATTTTTCGAAATAAATAAGTCTTCCAAGTGAAACAAATTCCATCCCTTAGAGCCCTGAAGGACAACCATTCTCCGTGCTTGATGTTCATTGACCACAACCCTTCTCAAAAGCAACCCAACCAATCCAGAGACGCTCAGCACAGCACAGAATCAGGCCAGTTTGCTTTGCTCACTGGCATTACAGAAAATGTAATGGATGTTGCATCACCATCTATCTCAATTAATACACTGATTGAAAACAGCAAAATTAGATGCCAAAAGTCTCTTCTAGGGGTTGCTTAGCTTTCATGCGATGCACAAATAAGCGCGGGATGTCAGATGGCATGCAGCAGTCGCAGGTCAAAGATCGTCCGCATGGCAGGGGCAAATAATTACGTCTGATTGCATTTCATACACCCCATCTTTGCTCCGTCCCATGAATTAAAAGATCAGTGGATTTTTCAGACGCGTTGCATGACTCATCGTTGATTAATGAGGCCTTCTCCCTCTCACTGACACGCACAAATCATAAATCAAACTATTTGTGATGCACAAACAGGCACGTAACATCTGCTTTAGGCTTACAGCTGTGTGTTTGGAATTTAAAAGAGCGAAAGCAGAAATCACCGTAAGTCTTACATCAAAGCAAACTTCTTTTGTTTTGCAAGCATTCGTTGCACATTTTGGGAGACTTTACCTTTGTGCTGACATTTATCCTTAATGTCTGTTTGCCTTTCTTTGATCACAGCATAATGTGGATGTGTTTATGCTATTCTCTCTGGCTGGCATACTTCACATCTCTCCCTTTCTGTGACTAACAAGTTTGTGTCCATCCCAATTTCCTCCTAATTTCCTCCCAATCTCAACCCCTCCCCCTTTGCTTTCTCTTTTTTATTCTCACTCTCTGGTGGCCCATGAGCCTGAAGGTTTGGAGATCTGGATAACCAGCCATGTCTAATGGTACACAGCCCACTCATACTGCAGGGTGGGCAACTTCAAAAGAACAGCACCAGCACCCCAGAGGTATGCCAACACACATATGCAGCGAGACACACTCCCTATTTTTCTTTCTCACGCTTGCAAACACAGGCACAATGCACCCTCTCCTGTTGTTTCACATGCACGTGCACACACAGCCTGCAAAATTTCAATTAACCAGCACTTTTTTTACTGCTCTGCTATTGTCTCCTCTGTTTCCCCCATTTTTGTATTCTCTTTGTTTCCTCATTTGTTGTGCTTATTTAGAAGTACTTTATTCTTGTTTTCCCCCTTTATCAGGATCTCCCCTCTCAGCCAAGCTAGTCTCAGAGCGCTGCCTCCGCTGAATCATTATCAAACAGCCCAATGAGTCTACAGAGAGGCTCTGTGCCAATGATGCAATCGAGATACAACTAAGCGACCTCTTTGTTACCCAGACCGAGCTCAAGTGGGGAGTCTCAGGGGGCCAGACCCTGAGCCCGTGACTTTATGCCAATAGTCAAAAGTCTTGCGTGCAAGACTATAAAGTGGATGACTCAGGATTCAGTGCGTGCGTGCGTGTGTGTGTGTGTGTGTGTGTGTGTGTGTGTGTGTGTGTGTGTGTGTGTGTGTGTGTGTGTGTGTGTGTGTGTGCATCAGTGACAGAGACACACCCAAGCATTTCCATGGTGTTGCATAAGCCGTTATTAAAGCGAAAAAGAGAGCAAGCAAGCAGGCAGAGACAGAGCCTCTCATCCCAGCTGTCAAGGTGAAAGTGTGCGTCAGGTATCCCTGACACGCACACTGTGCTCTTTGTTTCCTGTCTTTTTGTCATCCATACTGCTGGTTCTGCACCCCAACTTTTGTTCTGTTCAGCTACTAAGAAGACAAGTTGCAGAGTTTGGGGCCCCAATGGTTAGTGTAACTCTAATGATGCTGTGAGGAGGATCTGTTTTAATTGCACTCCCTCGCCACCTTCTGGTCTGGAGTCTCATGCACACTGTCGTAAATTACTTTCAGCGATGCATGTGTTTGTGTCCGAGGTAAGGTATTTATCAGTACAGTTACGTAGCGCTACGGTTTGAAATGTGAAATTAAGCAAATGTAAACAAAACAAACAAGTAAACACTGTCAGTTTGTATGTAGTTAAGTAGCCATCTATATTTGGCGTAATTGGCAGTGCGATGCTCTAAGACATGTCCGCAATGTGTAACGTTAGTAAATCCTAGTTAGCTGTGTCCTGCCAGTCATCTACCAAGCAGAGCTAACGTAACCTCACTCTTCATTATTTTAATAGACTCTTAAGTTTGAACAGACCACTGCAGAATAACTGCTGCATGTGGGTTGGAATGAACTTTAGCACAAACAGTTTAGCCCCTGTGTTAGCCATTAGCTTGAGCTTTATCACTCTTCCATTTAGCTTTCTTCTGCTCCTCTGTCTGTTTTCTGTCTGACAGTTAGGCTCCTGTGACCAGCATCACTACAAAATGAATCACAGAAATTGTTTTCAGCGGATAAAAACACAGATCTTTCTTATCTCTTCCAAACTTTGTCAGCCAGTGTGGTGTTGTCATAGAGACTTGGTAAATCAATCCAATCTTGCTTGACCCAATCAGGAGGCTAAGAAGAAGCTAGGAAGCTAGAAAGAAGACTTTTTCAAGATCACTTTTAAACTTAGAAATAAGTGGAATCAAAACAGCGGGTTGGATCTGAGTGGAAATATGGTTTCATGTTGAGCTCCTCTGAGACAGTTTGTTCAGAACTTCTGCAAAATCATTTTATCATATTCTATTCAACACTGTAAATAGTCACCTTGTACTAAAACTGTTGAACCAATTAGTTACCCGAATGTTAATGAGGAAATGGTGATTGGGGCTGCAGGAATTTTGATTTAACAGAGTGAGAGAGTTTGAGATAGAGTGACAGCTAATTTAACCTCACTCTTCATTTTATTGATAGACTCTCAAGTTTGAACAGACAACTGCAGAATAACTGCTGACTGTGGGTTGGAATGAACATTAAAGGCTGATTAGCCTTTAGCTCAGACTTTATCACTCTTCCGTTTAGCTTTCTTTTGATCTTCTGTCCTTTTTCTGTCTGACAGTTAGGCTCCTATGTCCACCATCACTACAAAATTAGTCATAGAAATCAGTCATAGAAGCTAAGAAGTAGCAATTTAAAATAACCTGTAACCAGCAATATTGGCGCTGATAATCTCATTTTAAAGTGTGAATGACTTTTTCAAGATCACTTTTAAACTCCTCACAGCCCTTTTAAACAACAACCATCAGACCAGTTTGGTTATTAAGAAGCAGCTGTTTTTTTTCTGTGTTTTGTAAAGGATCTGCAATAATTGGTTGTTTTGCTGACCCCTTCATTTACTTGCAAAATTATGTTAATCATGTGAACAATGTGTGCAAAAGAGACATTTTCTATGGATATCTATTAAACAGAGAGAGAGAGAGAGAGAGAGAGAGAGAGAGAGAGAGAGACTGATGGTGGATACCAGTCGATATTTGACAAACAGGCAGATGTAACTTTTGATTGTTTTTCCTACCTTTCCTAACCCAGGCAGGCGTATGTGCTTGATGTGTCACTACGTAACAAGTGCAATGCCTTCCTTTGACCAGCTCGTCCCACAGGATGATGTCAGCAGAATCTGAGTCTGTGCTTAGACCAAGTGTCTCAAACAGAGAGATCTGAGCTGAAGTGAAGTGTATAGCGTTGACCTATAACACACACACACACAGATGATGCAGACAAATGAGAACCCCTGAGAATGGTTTTCCTCCTTCCAACCTGTCTTCACTATTCCTTTTGTGCTTTAGCCTTTTCTTTTCTTATGTGTTACCTGTCCTCCAATGTCTCCTATGGCAAGCACAGCCTGATCAGGTTGAGAGGGATTTGTCCAGTAGTCTAGGCACCAAGGGGTGAACTTCAAACCCTGGAGAGGAGAAAAAATGGTGTGAAATGGTGTGAAATGGTATATTTTGTGCCTGTTAACACTTTTTCAAAGCTTTATCACGCAACCATGTCTTATTTTGTCAACTTTAACCAGTAATAGAGAATTAAGAGAAATATAAATCAGTGTGATGTTCTTTTTCAAGTGATAGGTAAACCTTTACCTGAATTTTATACTTGCAGCTGATGTCCTGTTTGGACAGTATGTCATAAAAACACAGCTCCTTGCTCGTTAAAGACACAGCTATCTGGATAAAAAGAGAGTTTGTTGGATATAGAGAGACTTTCACATGTGTTCATATAAAACTACTCACTTTTGACTATCCTAGCAGTTTATTGTAGTATATCATAAGTAGTTAGTAGTTAAATTATCAGCATTGTCATTGACATGGGCTTTTTGCAAATCAATATTAGAGTGATATTAAAGAGGGGGTATTATGCGTTCCCATTTGTTTAACCTGCATATAGATAAACAATGTTGGATGTTCATACTAGATGTGTGCAGATTCCCAAACCTCTGCAAATTCAAATGCAATTCAGTGAAATCCCTGAATCTGTGAACCGCTCAAAATGATCTGTACTGAAAATAGCTAAGATCTTCACATGACCTTGTTGAAATGATGAACTCATCAAATGAAGATCTCTATACTGGTTCATGACACATAGTGTTTGAAGGCCCGGCCTCAAACACTAAGGTCTGCCCAAAATTCTGCACTTGATAGACTTCCAGGGGGCTGGCCAATCAGAGGGAAGGGGTTTTTGTGGCACAGGGAGCCTTTAAGAGACAGCAGCTAAAACAGAGCTGAAATAGAGGTTTTCTAAAACACCAGTGAAAGGAAGACATGGGGAATTTTTGAGCTTTAAAATTTTGTAAAACTACCACTGGGCTAACACAGGTTCAAAATAATAGTGCAATAACCCCTCAAAAAGGGGTGTTACCTATGATCAATCTTAATGCTCCAAGGTCAAAGTGTGCATATACGAGCAGTGCAGCAATCCTTCCTCCGACTGATTTCTGTTTGTTACGTTTGTTAAAATATTTCTTAAAAGTCAAAGTCACCTTGTTTAGGTTGTGCAGAAACACCACATCAGTGACCCAGAGGTCTTTAGATGCAACTGTGCTGTTTTGCAGTCGATGTGTGTGCAGAAGGGACATGTCCTCTCCGTCCCACAGCCCCACAGTTCCTCCTTTACTCACAGTCAGATACTGACCTGAACTCTGCAGGTGCAACACCTGCAGAAACCAGAGGACACGGGAAGAGGACAGTAATTGAACCCAGACAAATATAAGCGTTAGAGTAACAAATAGACTGTCTGTGTAGCTCACACTTTGTTTAACTGACAGCGTTACAGCTTTAATGATGCAGTTCTGGAACATTTTAATGGGAAGTTAATTAGTAAAATGGAGGCTACAATTTAAGATATTTTAGAATTAAGTGCTCCCTCTGCTTTCTCCCTGATCTTGAGTCATAAAACTACACTTGCTTAACGAAATTAAACATGACCTCAACCCTAAATCTCCCCCTGGTTGAATCAAAATAAGAACAAGTGTGTGTGCTGTGTTCCTTTCGGCTCAAACCAATAAAACATACAGAGTTGATGAATGATGCCATTTTATTGGCAGAGCTACGAAAAAGAGAGAGCTGCAGACAAAAGACTTGGGTTATAAGAAAGACTTTGATGAAATAAAGCTTTATTAGAATTAAGGGCTCAGGGCTTTAATGTACTCTAGTATTATTACTGCACACTAGGTCTTTCCAGAGCCAACTGTAGCCTCGCTCAGATTTCCCAGATAGCCTCTTATGTGTGTATCTTCAGTAAGTTGTAAAGCCAGTGAGTGACTTGTACAATGAGTTCTAATGTCTTATCTTGCAGATCTACTGACGTTGAAACCACATCTTACTACAAACAGCTCTTCAGTTTGAATTATTTCCCTTTTAAAGTTTGCTGGTCTCAAAAACTATTGTTCCAGTGAGAATCAAATATCTTAAAAATGAGAGCTCGTATAGGGTTATGTCAAGTGCTATCTGAAGTCTTTGTGAAACTTGTTAAAAAAAAAAGAAAGAAAGAAAGAAAGAAAGAAAGAAAGAAAGAAAGAAAGAAAGAAAGAAAGAAAGAAAGAAAGAAAGAAAGAAAGAAATGTTGGTTCTTGTCTTGGTAAAAAATACTGAGCTGCTCAGACATCTACTGAGTGGAAACAATTAAATCACATTAAGCCTGCGTTCAGGAAATTTCAGATATTCAGGAAGACATCTAATGAACACTGCATGAAGTATTTGGATTGACAGACCAGAAAGAAGGGAATCTAAATCTGTCATGAGACTGGACTTTTGTGACTAAAATGCGGGTTAAATTCAAAATTAATTCACACTATGAAAGTCTGGGGGATCTAAGACAGAAGGGGAGACGCTGACATAATATCATCTTGTTAAGCTATTGGATAGAGAGTTTTAGTGCTTGAGTCCAGGACCGCTTGGACTCCAGCGCTGATGTCCCAGACTCTGACTCAGTTTGGACAATGACTGGTTTTGGATTCAGAGGATTGTGTGGACGACTCTGACTTTTTCGACTTATCTAACACTGTTGTGTGTGGTTTTCTTTGTTTGCTTCAATAACTTTTTTTATGTACTCATACTTTTTGAAGTAGTTTCTAAAACCAGTACCTTTACTTCAACACAACTATTTTTAATTTTTAATTTTTACCAAATTTAACATTGCATAGGTTGATACATTTACATGCACTCAGCAGTCCGACCTAGGTCATAGCTCGATCACAAAGCCACAGCAGGGGATCTAGTCTTGTCTGCGTGTACATGTAGAATCTGCTTCAATAAGGGGGCATTGAGTCCTTTTTTGATAAGTGAAGCTGTATGCGTATCAAACAAGTTATGGTTCACCCAAAGAGAGAGTGGCATTCTACCAACAATGGCAAAGGTAGATGCAGCTGTAGCTCTCTATATTTTTATGTAAGCCATGGTGTTTGTTTGTTGTCTTTGAGCCGTAGACTGTATGAGCACAGCAAGTCTATTAATCACGGTTATCTACCTTCTCTTCTGGCTGAACGCCAAGGTGTGCTGAGACCTGCTGAATCCAACCATTGTCTGATAGCAACCATATTATCTAGGTCTGTCAGTCAAGCTTATAGACTGTATATAGAGTGGACAGTGTGGCTCCACCATTTATCATTGTACCGTTTTGAAGCCAAAATACCTCGGTCACAGGCACAGCCATTGTAGTAGTTGTGCAGCCAGAGTCTATGCAGTAGAGACAATGAGGGATTCTGGGAGAATCTGAGTGGAGCTGGGTGACAAATTTTTTTTTTTTTTTCTTTCGAGCGTCTAAACACTTCTTGACTCTACCTCCCAACATATTTTACAATCCCCCAAAAAAAACTAATAACGAGAATGGCAGCTGTTAATCAACGTTAAACGTTAATGTAAAGCCACGCTTTTAACCTCATATAACTAATGAAAACAAAACTTTTCAGAAAAAACAGGACTTGAATACAAGACAGCCAAATGATATCTTCAAATCACTACAACAATCAGACGTGAGAAACATTTCAATGAGGAATATTTTTTTTTTTAAGTATGACCACAGCCCATCTGGAATGGCTGGAAAGCGTGATTTTTTTTACATATACTGCAGCCAGCCACCAGGGGGAGCAGTTTTTGTGGAGACCTTACTTAGGGCCGAGCAAGCGGAAGTCCATCTTTTTTTACAGTCTATGGTCAAGCTATGCTTTGTCCGATTGCAATTTGACTAAGCTGTTTAGATGCATCCCAACAGTCCAATTCTGTGCTGACTAAGATCTTGGACTGATATCTGAAACTGCATGTAAACATACTGAGTTACTGGATCAAAAAAAAAAAAAAGAGGAATAGCAGAAAAGATACAAGCTGTCCATCGATAGTTCACTCTCAGCTGATTGGCTGACATCTATTGTCCCGTGTTTAGATGAATTAACCTAGAGAGGTAGAATACGCTGCTCATAATGAAATCATAACAAATGCTTTCACATGTCCATCATTCCAAGGTTAGTTACCCTTTCTTTTTCTTCTTTTGGTGTTACTAAAACTGAGTGGCATGAAATTCTTGTGCCTAAAAATCCAAACACTGAATTAAAAATGTGAAAGCCTTGTGCACAGTCTTCAGCCAACTTTTTATTTTTCCAACATTGCAACAAAAAATATCCCATCTTGTTTTACCATTTTATTTACTCCATTTTTTATGGGAAAAAAAAAACAGATGACTGCAGAAAATTTACATACCCTCTTATTCACTTGTCTGCTTTAACTACACCACATTTCACTGAGAGTGCAAGGATCAGGAATTAGTCTCCTTCGCAACATCACATTTTTTTTTCCCTCCTCACTCAAGTATGTTCTTCCCTAAATAGGTCAAAACCCTCCAGCCATTTGGAAAACAACTTGCACAACACCCTGACATTTTGACTTTCTCAGGATTGAAAGATTGAAGTGGTGAGCCATCATTTTATCCACCGTGGTAGGCACTTTACACCGGCCGCTTCATTTACATTTTAATTGATAGATGTTAAACTTAAAGGATTCTAGAGCCATTTATCTCCAAAAGAGGTGGGCCATTTTGATGAGCAAGACCCTAATACTCGCAGACTTTTCCTCACACAATGTTTAATAATGTGGAATTCTAGCAAGTCAGCAGAGTCACGGATCCTCCAGACAGTCAGTCAAAGTCAAAATGATTTGCAGGGAATATTCTGCAATAGATGAGGAGTTTAAATGAGAAACTGTTTTGAATCTTATAACAAACTCCTCTTTTCTCAACTCTGTAAGAGCACGGTGAACTTTTTACCTTCTGAACAATATCTCGATGTGGACAGGTGACAACGCGTGGTGGCGTCCAGCAGGGCACACTGCTGGTTCTTCTGTTCTTTACTTTTTCAGAAAGCTCCTGGAGAAGGAAAGAGCAAAGGTCGGCCCAGTCCACCCGGCCCTCTTCCTTCACTGCATTGATATCTAGAACCAGGCCGCGACGCTCCTGAGAGATGACCACACTGTCAAACAGGAGGCCATATTCCTCCTTGGAACCACAGCCGACTGATGACCAAGCCTGATGGATGAATTCAGCTCTGGAGAGGGAGCAAGATACACCTGAGGAGTCCTGTATAAACATCAACAGAGGAAATTAAATGCAGCAGTACTGGAGGTACTTTACTCAATGATACTGATGATTACATATATATCTCTGCTCGCTGTCAAGTGTTTCTCAGATGGGCTAAATTTGATGTGAGACTTTGTAACTTCAGAAAAACACTCACCGTGAAAAGAGCCTGCAGCTTTCTATAGTCCTCGCTGTTCATTCTGCTCTCAAGCTGTGCCACCTCCATCCTCGTTCCCATGGCTGCAGCTCAGATCTGTCAATCAGTCACCCAAATACCAGGCAAGGTCACTGAGGTAAAGCGAGTGAATGTGACTCCAGTAATACATTTCCTGCATTTATATGTGTTATGTGACAAAATACAAGATGTTCCCGGCTCCAGTAATCCCTTTGTAACCTTGAATATCAGGTTCACCGCGGGTTGTCATGTCACTGTAATCATAAGGCAGAGTCACAACAGCATGGGCTGCCTTTGTTGCCTATTTTCACTCTGTCCAAACCTGTCTGTGTTGAATGTGTGCAAAGGTTTTTTTTGTTGTTTTTTTTGTATGCAGCAAATACTTTCCCTGAGCTCAGCTGCTTTCAGGAGAGGGTGAACGGGTCCTTGGAAACGACAAAGGCAGCAGGTTGCCAAAGCACACCAAGTGTCTGCGTGTTGGGTAATGTGGAATCAGTTAGGTAAATGGGCAGCTTGGATGACAGTGTGAGTAAAAACAGGGTTTGTTAAATCCCTTTTGTTTTTAAAGTTGCATTTTGACATAATTTAAAACACTACAAAGGACAGAATCTGCTTTAAACTTCATCCAAGGTCTTTAAGAGACAAAAATAATAATATTGGAAGTGTTATTTAGCTTCTCAGAAATTCAGAATGCCAAGCGCAGAGTGCATAATGAAAGCATGAAATCAATCCTGAGCTGAAGCTTTTATCTCTTTTATAATGATGACTAACAGAGGTATGATCTTGATAGCTGATGATAGTTCATCCACCTCCTTATTTACATCTCTGTCAACAAGACAGTAGTCCGCAACAAGTATGTTTATGTTCGAGCACTAAATGAAAAGAATGCCGCTGTCTTGAGGACATTTCAACCATGTTTTGTTTATGAGCGTGATGACTTTTAATCAGCTGCATCCTGACGTGCCGTGTGGCAGGCAGCTGGCACCAGTCTTTATGGGATTACACAGACACAGCTCCATAAAATTAACACAAAGCGAGACCATATTTGAGGCAGATGCATTATACATATTGGTGTTGTAAAACATATGACATGTCAGTGCTCTATCATGTAGAACTGCTTTCAGCATGTACCTTTTAGATAGCTCACCAGATAAATAAAAAGTGTGTTTGACAGCTCTGATATCTGAAAGAAACTCACTAACTTGGCCACTTCAGATCCAGTCAACTCTCTGAAACTTTCCGTGGTGAATTTCTATCTGCAGTTTATTAAAGTTACACTGAGTATCATCCACTGCAGTCAAACTGTCCAAAGAGCCATCTCAGAACCAGACTGAAACTACATAATGATAGGCTCTTGGCCCTAGCAACACCACTCTGGAGTTAGCAGCACCTTCCAACACTGCCATTGTGTACACACTCTTCAGTCAAGCAGGTTTTTAATAATGAAGCCTGCATATTGGAGCTGAATACACATTTTCACAGTTAATAACAAATTCAAACTCACCAAGGCAGCCAATTTCATCCTCTCAGTCCACAACGGCCGTCTTGAGTAAACTGTCCCAGACTCCCTCTGCTCTGAGGTGTTGAAACACCGTTTTTTAAATCTATGACATTTCAAACAAATCTTCAGCCTCTGGCTCCGTCTTTTTTTGGGAGGGGGGTCAGCTGGGTCTGGTCCTGGAGGAAATTCAGCTGATTCCAGGAGCTTGGAGCCGTGTGTCCAGAGGTTTGTCTGAGGCAGCAACGCACGAGAAGCAATCAACGTTAACAGCTCTGGCCTCAGCACACACACCCAGAGAGAGTTAACTAACTGCCCCCAGTAGCCTAGACAGAGGCAGAGGGCGCACACACACACACACACACACACACACACACACACACACACACACACACAATTCTTTTCTTTTATTATCCCTCACTCTCAAAGCCTCAGACTAAGTTTCCCAGCAACCAAGTTGTCAAAAAGTTGTTTGTGAGTCCAGAGCAACACCATTTGTGTGTGTGCGTGTGTGTTTCTATTCAAAGATTAGAGACTGAAATGAAAATAATCTGTATGTTACAATTACCGCCTGCAAAACTTTACAATCTCGACACACATTTAAACAATTCACAAGAACACAGTTATTGTACTTCCAGTCATAAAAGTGTAGAGGAACAACTTTTAAAAGAAGTAACACCATCCTCAAACTGAACAAAAACACATCAAAGCTTTACAGTGCCACTTATGTGCTCTTTAGGAGACTTCCTGTGGGTCACTCAGGCTGCAAACATACTTGCACAAGACAGAAGCCTTGTGTTTTGTAAGAATGAGTTTATATATTTGCCTCATTTCTTTCACAAGCTGCACATAAACTTTGGATAAGATCACCCTCCCTCCCTCTAAGCCTTGTGTATGACTTAATGGCTCGGGATAAGTTGAATTAGCTGATTACAGTGGTCGTCAACAGTGACAGGATCAGAAAATTAGGTCTCAGCAATTTCAATAATAAAGCTTTAAAAATTAACTCTATCACAATTGGATTACAGTGGTGCATGCAAGAGCCAGTGCAGAGCCCAAAATAGCCCACCACAAATCCACCATGGAAAATCCACTATTATACAGGGAGAAGAATGAAGTTGCTGGAATGAGAAGGGACAAAAAAATAATAATGGTGCAAATCTTAGGACGGGAAGACGGGAAGGAAAGACGTCCGAGAAAGAGAGGAGGCAAGGGCGAAGGAGCTGAAATAAAGAGCTTTTATGCAACAATTCAAATCTGAAGAGACCCACTTCTGGAAATCTTTCTCAATGACAGAACTCTTTGATTTGAAATAAGAAAGAAAAGCCCCCCCTCCCCCAAACACACTCTTCATGACTCTTGTTCTCAATCTCAAGCACTACTATTTTTTTTTCCTCATTCTACGAAAGATGCGTTGGACATTATAATTAAAGTGTCAGACAGAAAGACAGCAGAAAAGAGGAATTATGAGTGGTTAGTTCATTAATATTAAACCCATAAAAGTTTAAAGAAGACCTATGTAAATTTTGCTGACTTATACACCTTAAAATTGAACAGTTAGCCACTTGGCATCAGTCCAAAATCGTCTTTATCCATTTACCCATGCCTACCTACAAATGACAACATCTACGTCATCATCAGTCTATCATGTGAAAAAATAAAATGCAATCACTCTTTTTTATTTTTTTTTGGTTGCAGCTCCAGGGCTCCTTTGAGAGACTGTGGTACAGGCCGATAACCAAACAATGGATTTTCTTGCTAATGTTCTCCATCCAACACTAAAACAAGGGGCTTTGATAATTATGACAGACGGGCGATGAGGTCTCAACAGTTATACCTCTGATAGAAACATTTTAACAAAAGTAAATGCAGTAAAGTAAATGAGGAATATGTGCACCACATTTTGCTTGAAGTAACATTAAAAAATGTAAATTTTTAAATTTTAAAGTCTTATGCAATAATTTCTCTTTAAGTGGATACATTAAGAGTGGTCAGAGAAGAACATTTCACTCATAAAAAATACAAAGAACCTCACTCAAAGTACTTTTTTCTGAAGACACTCAATTTCCAAACTGGCACAAAAACATTTGCGTAAAACAGCTTTAACAAGGTCTGGCATTTTTCTGCGATTTTAAACTTCATAAATCACATTTTGCTATTATGTTTATTTGTTTTTTTTCATTTGAAACAACTTTTCAACTTTTAAACCGCAGCTCAACTGTTTGGTTTGGTGGAGCACTTTTTGAGCCACTTAGCTCACTGAAAAAAAAAATTGAAATTGAAATTGCGTTAAACTGAATAAAACCTAATTGGGCTGTCTCTCCAGCTTGAAATATTTTTTCTGAATTTTGTGTTCTTTGAATTTTGTGCTCCGACAACATTAAAAATACAATAATCTTTACAATATGTTTTCTTTTTTTGTGGATGGAGCATTATTGAACATTATTTAACATAACCTTAAAAATTAAACAGACTTCGTATCACTTGCATTTAAAAAGTGAAAGTTAAAGGGTTGAAAGGAGAGGTAGTTACAGGGTAAAGCCAGTTTCGACAATGGACAGTATTTTTTACCAGTCTTAAGTTATAATTCAAATGAACAGCAAAACATACTAAATGATATTGATCTTTACTTTCTGATTCAGGCCATTATTCAAATTAATGCTGCACAGCTACACCACTGTTCTTCTGTCATTTTAGCTCCATATTAATAAGGTGAAGCAATTCTTATCAGAGTCCTTCTCTGACTTCATTAACAGGTTTTCACTCTGCAAAATGGTGTTTTGCTGGCATTTGGATGTGGTTATTCACTGACATCACTCTGATTAGCTGCACCTGTATGCTTAGCTCATATGCCGAACTTTAAATGCATAGTGGTGAAGTGATGTTGGAAAAACTGTTGGTGTAACACTTTACTTTTGAAAATACAGCTGAGCAGTTAATGAGTTTGAACCTGAAAATCCTTGGACAGCTCTTGCTTCTCACTTCCATTTTGATCACGATATTGAAAGTATGCATGAGTGAATATATTTATAACCACAAACACCTATTTTGTACCGAATTGAGAATTTGTATTTTTATTTATTTTTACCCTCTTCCTTCAGCTTTGCCTTCCTTGATGTTCTACCATGTCTTGTTAAAGAGCCTGAGCATACAGTTGAGGGAAGCGTAACCTTGAGTGTCTGTGAAGTAACACATGGCCATAAAAGAGCTATGTGGCCTTCTATACATTAGGCAGTAAAAAGAGAGACAGCACACACAGCAGCTGAGTTCCCGCTCACCTGGAGGGGTTGTGTTTATGATGCACAGGATGATGCAGACAGGACAAAGGAAGCAGACAGCGAGCACAGCCTCCATCTCAAATGCATGATTATTACTGCAGACCTTGATTTCCAGATAGGATTAGAACATATCTGATTGAAGTTAAATATGATGTATGCGGATAATAGGAGGATAATAGCCCAGAGTACGAGATACCAACATATGGATCAAGATTACAGTTTACAAAAGAAACGTGACAATAAAAAAGACGGACATCCAGAGCCTTAACACAGCTTCTTTTCATTGCACTTTTTCCAGTTTGTGCAATCACCAAAGTTTTAAGGACATGGGAAATAATCACATTTTGCTCAACTTTTCCAGAGCTTCACAGTGCTGAGCAGAGGGGGAAATATATAAAGGACGGGAGGAATATCGACTTAAGAATCTGATAAAAGAACAACATAAAAGAGAGGTAAAAATCCCTAGCAATTACTGTCAACCTGATTTGCTTTGAACCTCAGACTACCTGATCTCCCCTCAAAGCCACAGAATTATAAATTATACAGCCAAAATAATAAAACGTCTTTACAAATTACAAAGCCTCACATCACCTATTCCCTAATCAAAGCGTCCTTGTAGACTGCTACACCACCGTCTTGAAGGCCTGCAGGATCATGTTGGTTTGGTGAGTGAGCCGGTTGGCGCTGACAAACACGTTTATCGCTCTGGAAACAAGCGTGGCAAAGACACAAGGACACAAGCGTCAATCATATAGCAAAGTAACCATGGCAACGATATTAAGATTGATCCAGGAAACACTTTGATCTGGCTGGAATGAAGAATGTCAGGCTTCAGAGAATACACGCCAGCGTGAATCCACAGGAAATGGGTCAAGGGAATTATTCAGCACTGGTGGATTCGATAGAAGTAGGCCTGTGATCAAACGACAACCATTTACATGCTGGTGACAGTGCATGTGTGTGGGAGTGTGTGTGTGTGTGTGTGTGTGTGTGTGTGTGTGTGTGTGTGTGTATGTGTGTGTGTGTGTGTGTGTGTGTGTGTGTGTGTGTGTGTGTGTGTGTGTGTGTACAGTATGTGCACATAAAACTGTTAAAAATGATGTTTTTCGGTGTGTGCTTGTGTTAAAGCAAAAGGCTGAACAAGTGAGTGAGACGACAGAAAAGAACAGAAACAGACAGAAAACAGAGTAAACAAGAAACACTGTCATACTTTCCATCTTTGAAGTACGTTTTGAGTGTGTCACTGAAGCTCTTGGAGTACTTCACAAACTCTTTCTTCTGTCTTTCCAATGCCTACCCAATAAACACAGACATCTTTTCAGCTCAACTCAGTTCACTGTGTTTGTACATGTGTGAATTTTCCTCCTCATGTCTACTCACCCGTCTGTTTCTATACTGGTATTTCCTGAAGACGGTGTTCACTGTGTCGAGCAGCTCTTTAATGGCACTGGCTATATCTCTGTGGGTTAACATAAAGAGTTTCACGTTAGGAAAAACACCATTATTAAATCTGTCTGTTTTTGCAAAGCAGAGAAACATTCACACTTCTCTCCTTGTTGCCTCTTTTTCTCAACCCTTTCCTCTCAGACGTGCTTTGTCACTTCCAGCTTTGGATTCTGCAGTTGCATAACTTCTTTCTTTTTAGCATTTCCTTTGAATCGATTTTCATTTCTAAGCCCTCTGCTGGGTAAGTAACTTTAGTGACTCACTCAAGAGTATTGAACTCGATCAAAATAATGGCAAAGTGAGCCAAGAAGAAAAGAAACGTCTTTCACTTTCCTTTTAATGTGTGGGAATAGTGCAGTGATCAGGGATATATTTACTGGCATGCATGAACCAAACAGCTGAATCATCATCTGAACTCTTCTGGTGCATCTTCAATAATTTGATTTCTCGACATAGATCAAGGATTAATCCCATGGACTACTTGTCTTAGGAGCTGATTTTAATTTATTGCTTGAAATACAATGAACCAGTTGGGGAAAGTGCAAAGTCAAATGATTTCCAAAAACCTTTTAGAACTTACATCGATGAAGATGGATTTGGATTAAAGCTGAAGTGGTTAAAGAGTAAGATAATGTGCAAGGGTGAGGTCAGACAAAATAATTCTATCTATCCTGCTACATCCACAGACGCTGCAGTTTTTCTCTTTTTAAACCAGAGCTAATCTCCATCTGCAGATTCTACATAAGGATGTAGACTATGTACAAAGAAGTAGTTAATTTCAGCAAGTTCTGGTTTCAGTTTGTAGTCTGAGGCATTGGTGTATGCAACACACGTGAATTGCACACATTCATGAAGAGGCATTCTAACTTCTATTGATGGTAATCCAACTATGATTTATCTCTATTCAGTGATATCCTCGTGCAAGAGCAGCTAAAACAACATTTAACATCAAAATTAAGTTGAGCAACAGATGTGCTTACTGCTGTGTTGTACAACATTAAACAGTAGTTACTTCACCACATTCCCAGACATACGTCATTGATCCAATCCTTGTTAAAGTAGCATACAGTATCAACAGTTTCACCTGGCATATTAAGAACGATTACTTCTAAACATGTACTTCCAAATCTACAGTTCTTATACCACTGGAATCTTGATTTAAGCAAGCACTCAAACCCTAGATAAGAAGACATTCAGCTTGCATCATCGTCATATCATAAAGAAACAGTTGCTGGGAAAACCTCATTAAATATCAAAAGGTCTGCTTAGTTTATAGGGTCATACACAGCTTAGCTCCTCCTCCTCTGTCAGGCTTTATCTCCTCTTAACAAACACAAATACAAGTACAACAAGTGCACCAATGGAACTCAGTACCCCATTCAAATGAAACATCACCATCTTACTGTTCATTAATAAAAATAAAGTTAGAAAATAACTTCTTAAGAAGCAAAAATGCCACTATATTATCATTATTATTATAATAATTTTTTAATCTGTTTCTAACCATATTCTGGAACACAATTTCTGTGTCGCCAAATTACACCTGGCAATGGGACTTCCACTGAAAATTAGCCTCTTAGGCTAACTTGGGTACATTTACATTTGCAAAATATCTGTAGATGTGCGTTGTTCCTTTTCAAATAAATTAACATACAAATAAACATATTTGTTATGATGATATTTTTGTGTTTTAAAAGTCCATGATAGGAAAACAGGTTTCTTCTTCAGATTCATATTGCTGAAGAACGCCGGAGTGAAGCCTCTGTGTGTTCTACTGTCTGCCATGGAATTGAGACCGACTGGAAACACTTCAAAACGGGCTACAACGGGGGAACCAACAGTCTGAAACCATTCATGTTGCAGATGTAAACATAGAACAGAGAGAGACGTTGCTGAACACTCAGCTGGCTACACTGAAAAATTCTGAAAAGTTAGCATTAGTTCCCAGAGGTATGGGTGTATTGAATAGCGCCCTGAGACAAGCAGTAACCACTTTTTGATTTCAAAGTTATGTCTGGGCATATTTTCTTGGTTGTAAAACAAGCTGATCAGCTGTTTCACTTCTCTTAGTAAAATTGTCTTACTGAATTACAGACAAGCCAAATTCACCTTACATGTTCAGAAAAACTACTTATTTAAAAGAAATAAAATACACTTGCTAAGATTTCAGTTTTTCCAGCGTAAAGAGGAGACATTCAGGGTTTCTTCTTATTCATCCTGCAAATATGCACTATTTGCTTTAAGGAGGTGCTATTTTTAACACAAAACCATAACTTGTTTTTAAGCTTGTGTCCTTGAGCTCTTAAGTGTGCATGGTTTGTGTTTAATCTTCTAACACCACAAATGTACCAACATAGCTGTCAACCCCACGACCCTTTTAAGAGATTTAGGACGAGTGCTGACTCATTTTATTCCCCTTTTACTCTGCATGCACAAAATGACTCTCTGCAGCAGACATTCTTGGCTTTAGTTTGAATTTGCACCAATTTTCACCATAGATTCAAATTTTGCCTTCTAATTAATTAATACATTCATATTTGATATTATCATATGTTCAACAGTAAGGCGACCCATTTTATCCCAAGGGAGTCGAATAGTTGCCAAAGGTACTCCGTAATTGAAAAAAATATGGTCATGCAACACAAACACACAGACACAGACACGCTGGGCCTTACTTGATGGTCTGTAGGAAGCCCACTCTGTCATTGATCTCGTCTGGTATGGTGCTAAGGATCTTTTTCAGAGCTCGAGCCCTCTCATTGAGCTCCTGGAACTCTGGCTCCGGTCTGTCAATCATGAAGTCTAAAAGTCACAGAGAGGGAAAGAAAAAATACAGACCTCAAACTCCTCATTGACAGGCACGTCAACACACATTCAAAAAAGCCACAGGGGAGACAGAAATGAAGCAATTAATAACGTTGGCACATATGAAAAAAAAAAAGTGCCAGTGAGGATCAAGTATAAATGTGTTTTTGTGTGTGCACGTAGTTTGGAGTGACTGTGTTGGGTTTGTTAAGTGAAGGCAGGATTAAGGTAGAAGTCGGGCTGTGCAGGAGGTAAATTTAAAATTCATCCAAAGTGTGCGTGTGCATGTGTGAATTCATTACTACCATCAATCACTGTACATGGCACAAGGAATTCAATTACAGACAGAGACCGAGGAATATTTGGGAAGAGAGGGAGCAGCTGATTTGTGGAGAAACAGCTCCCCCTGGTGGATGATGGCACAGCTGTTACAATAACGGTGGTATCAAAGATGCCTATGGTGGTTGTCATCCAGCTTGCAGATAAATCAATGAATGCAAAAGGAATATGTTGTATGTGATGTTACACTCTCCTCTTTCTTCCTATGCATCGTACAATAAACAGCATACCTTCCACATCATCTCCAGCCATTCGAAGTAGACACTCATTGTAGTTGACTCTTAGTTTTTTCTTCTCCAGTATTTTCAGAACAATGTCCTGGGTCAGACCAGGGTTTTCCTTCTCTGCCTTGAAACACACAAACATACAGCTGAACTGAAAAGCAGCCAGCCTTTATCTTGTCTGGACTTAAATCTATTAAGTCTACAGATCAAAAGAACGAAGATGGTCGAAAAATGTGTGAAAAGGGAAGTTTTTCTTATTGAAGTCTGTGCAGTGAAACATAAAAAAAAAATCACAAAAGAAAACTTTTTACCTTTATGAAAGCCGCTCTCAAGGTCTGTGCTGCTGATAAGTTGATGCTCTCCAACTGAAAGTCATAATGCACACACAAACACGAGTCAGTCGAACAAAACATAACACACACACCCGGCTTTGCTCTTATCACGGCCTCTCCTCTGTCCTGAAATGTAATTCTGCAGAAAGTACATACAAGCAAGGTATCCGGCAATATCAGAGGAGGACACGGTGTTATTTTATTGTGGAAAGCTGTGCTCAGTCTGTCCGTCTGTAGTCCTCATCTGAACTTCAGGGGAATTGAAGTCTTTTCTATTACTCTGAACTGATCTTGTGTTACAAACCTTGCTACTGCCTGAAACTATGAGCAACTTTTGTCTGCCTATCTGCTCCCGATATACTCAAAATGAAATACAGAGTCTTTTAATAGCCGTTAGCTTATCAAATTTCGCTCAGAAAATGTGAAACTGTAAAAAACATAGGCGTAAAACTTCAAAACAGTTAAAGCAATCAGATGTGAGATGCACAGATCAGAGGATTTTGGTCTGAGTGTGTCATTCCTGCTTTTATTTGGAGGATTGAATCTTTATTGGAAAGCGGATGGACAAGAAATGAGAAGGGAGAGAGTTCAAGAGTGATGCTGTGATTAAATGGTCAACAGCACAAGCTCATGAGCCACCAGGGCACCCGTAAAAAAAAGTTTCAAAGTAGTGAAGTGGAACGTGTTTGCCAGACATTCAAGTGTAATACTTCTGTCCTCTGTGGTACCAAAATCCTGCTGTAGGAGTTTGTGTTTGTGTGTGTTTGTGTGTGTATGAGTGTGTGTCAGATTCTACTAAGAGGGGATGATAAAAACAGCTTTAAGTCAAGATACACATTATTAGTGTTTTCTGTCTTTGAAGGTTCATGCAGGGTTGCCAGGTTGGATTGGGTTTTCTTTGGGATACTACCAGATTTTAGTCTAAGCAGGTTCAGTGGATCTACTTTAACATTAAGTAAATTAAAACCAATCTCCTTTCATAAATAAACCACAGTGCACCAGGAAAGTGCATCCCCTGCTTTTCCACATGTTATGTTACAGCCTCATTCCAAAATGGAATAAATTCATTTTTTCCTCAAAATTCTACACAAAACATCCCATAATGACAATGTGGAAAAAAAATGCTTTTTAAAACTTTTGCAAATTTATTCAATACATAAACTTAGAAATCACATGAATTTAAAATCGAGCTCAGGTGCATCTTGTTTCCACTGATCAACCTTGAGAGGTTCCTACAGCTTAGTTGGAGTCCATCTGTGGTAAATTCAGTTGTTGGACATAATTTAAGTCCTACATGTGACAGCGCATGTCAGAGCACAACTAATTTGTGAGAATTGTCTGTAGACCTCCGAGACAGGATTGTCTAGAGGCACAAATCTGGGGTTGAGTAAAGAAAAATTTCTGATGATGGGCTCCATCATCTGTAAATGGAAGAAGTTCAAAACTACCAGGACTCTTCCTAAAGCTGGTTGCCCCGGAGTTTGCTAAAAGACAACTGATGGATTTTCAGACCAGAAGAAAGAAATCTTCTGCTCTGATGAGACAAAGATCAAACTCTTTTGCTTGAATGCCAGGCGTCATGTTAGAAGGAAACCAGGCACCGCTCATCACCTGGCCAATACCATCCCTACAGTGAAGCGTGGGTGTGGCAGCATCGCACTGTGGAGATGTTTTTCAGCAGTATGAATTGAGAGACTAGTAAAGATTGAGGGAAAGATGAATGCTGCGACATACAGAGACATCCTGGATAAAAACCTGCTCCAGAGAGAGCGCTTTTGACCTCATACTTGGGCAACGACCCTAAGCACACAGCCGAGAAATCACAGGAGTGGCTTCAGGAAAACTCTGTGAGTATCCTGAAGTGGCCCAGCCAGACATGCATGAGAGGTGCTGCAAAGAGGAAAGGGCAAAACTGCCCAAAGATAGGTGTGCCAAGCTTGTGGCATCATATTCAAAAAGTCTTGTGGCTGCAATTGCTGCCAAAGGTGCATCACCAAAATACTGAGTGAAGGCTGTAAATACATATGCACTTGTTATGCCAAAGTTTTTTATTTTTAGTATATTCACAAAAATTAAAACACACCCACACACACAGACACACACACACTGCCATTATGGTGTGTTTTCTGTAGACTTCAGAGGAAAAAAACAATTTGTTCCATTTTTGAATGAGGCTGTAACATAACCAAATGTGGAAAAAGGAGAACAGTGTAAATGTTTTCTGGATGAACTGTATGTTATTAATGCAAAACTCTAACCAACTCGACTCACAGGTAAGCAGGTAGGCTTCAAAGACACATACAGACACACGGTCCTGCCAGCAGGCGCAAACACACAAACGCAACCCCACCTGCACTAACACGTCACATGTGCCGGTGCCTGCAGTTGCAATAAGATGGACAATGTGTTCATCGCCCTTTACCCCTGTGTACATCAAAAACAGAGTTCAAAAATATTTTGACATGTTTTGGTTGAACTTAGTTAATAATTTAATAATCCATCAATTTAGTTGGTTCAGAGAAGAGAAGAGAGGATAAGAAGCAAAAGGATTCCCTGCATTCTCTGTTCTATACACGGCTTTTAATAATTCAAGCAATTTATGAGGGAGCTTACACAACTATTGAAGGAGAAATGCTTTCAGTGCTGATACACTTGATAAATGCTGCAAAGTGCTCTACTCATGGAGGGTTAGGATGAGATAAGACTCCTTATCTTGTTTCCATGTTGGTTCTTTGTTAATAATATAACAACTGCAGGTCTGGATCTTGTAATGGTTTGTAAAGCTTCTTGAGATAAGAGTTGTTTGGATTTGGCACAATGCATAAAGACTGATTGACTGAAACTCAAAACTTGTGGTATTATGATGAAAATATTGCAATACCGCTGACAATAACAGCAAGAGTAGTGTACTTCAATAGAAACCGGGGGTTTTGTCACCTAGCAACCCTGCAAGTATTTTTAGATGAGATAGACAGGAAGGAGTCCTAAAACCTGAAAATGGGCAAACCATTCAGCTGCACCTGCTGACCCATCCTGAACTCGAAAAATTCTTGGTTCCTTTTCTACAACACTGCAAAAAAGACTTATCGCGTACTTTTGTCTTATTTTAAACAAAATATTGTCTCATTATACTCAATATGAGCCACATTTGGCTGACAGGTCTAGAAAAATGTCTTGTTTCAAGTTATTCAAAGACAAAAATGAGGGTTGCACTGCTTGGAACAAGCAAAATGAATCTGCCAATGGAACAAGAAAAAAATTATTTGAAAAAATAATGTCTTAATACATGTAACTTTTCTCTTGTTCCATTGGCAGATATTTTTTTAACTTGTTACAAGCAATTCAGGCCTCATTTTTGTCTTTAAAAATTGTCTAATCTGAATAACTTGAAACAAGACGTTTTTCTAGACTGGTCGGGTGAATGTGGCTCCTATTAAGTCTAAAAAGACATTTTCTATTAAAAATAAGACAAAAACACTTGATAAGATTTCAGTTTTTTGTAGTGAAAGTCAGCAGGAAAGAAATGCGGTTTGTTTCTTTGCTATACGATAAAAAAATGTCGCTGCTCATTTTGGAGTTGTTAACTTGTATTTAAATTAGTGCTGTCAGGCGATTAAAAAAATTAATCAAATTAATTACAGGATTTGTAATTAATTAATCTAATTAATCGCATTTTAATCTCATATCTGCTTAAGGTCCCAAAATAAAGAATTTGAATCCCAGGACATTAAAATTACATTAAAAGACATTAAAAAACATTTAAAAATAAGGTGGGGATATATACAACACATTTTTAGGTACCCTGAGGCATAAGGAACGCATTAAAAAAGTTTTATAGTTCTATCTTTACAAAATCTACACAGATTTGATTTTTAGGATGGTTTTTGCTTCTGTCACATTTTTACTCAATTTGGACTCAATTTTCACTGCAATATGAACTTCTATACTTCTATGATGTCAGGAGAACCAGGGCTTAAGGCTAAAAACTGTGAGGAACTATGTACAAAACACTTAATTCAAGTCTTGGATGAAAGAAAAGTGAAGTATTTTCAGTTTTACAAGCTCTGAACACACAAACTGTTGCTCATTGGTGCTGAGCAGCCCCAAGCTGAAACATGACACCAGGAAGATGGAAGCAAATTTTCAAAGAATTCTTTAGATTTAAATACAGGACAAATATCGATCATTCAGGGCTTGTTTGATGCAGTAAAGACTGTAGAATAATCTGTTTTTTACAGAATTGTGCTAGAGCAAACAGTTGATTTTCTGCAGATTTTCAAAAAAGATGTGTGAATAAATGAGATATGGACGGCAGTCCCCCAAAAATCACTGTCGCTTCTCCCCCGGTTTAAAGCATGTTGCTGAAGTCACGTGTGGAACAATCAGGGACCATCGCAAATTTGAAAATCTGACGAGAACACCACTTTTTCCAAGTAGGACAAACGGTTTGTAATGCCAGACATTTGAATATAAGTGCGTCTTTGAACGCCCTGCAGGTGTGGGATCCAGATTAATCTGCGTTCATTTTTATAACGAGTTAATTTGCGGTGTAATAAATTAATCTAATAAACGCGTTAAAATGACAGCCCTAATTTAAATAAAAAGTTAGTTGCTTAGAAGTGAAAAAAAAAGTTGTCAGAAAAATAAAACATCATCCTGATGAAAAGAAAGGAAAATCTCAGTGGAGGTAGCGTTTAAGTCATGTGAGCTGCTTGTTTGTATTCAAACATTAGCAGTTTAACCTTGTTAATTGCCTTTACTAGGTAATCACGAAAACTGATGGGTTGTCTTGACCACCTGCACTAAAGTAAAATATATTGTCTGCTCATAATCTATAAATCTCAACTCTTTTCCTCCTTGCTCAGTAAACCAAGGGATTACCAAATTACAAGAACACTGATTGGGAACTGCAACACCTGAACAAACTGTGGTGAAAACCCGTCAGGAAGATGTTTAACTGAACAAGGAATGTGATCTTCCACTCTCATCTACCTGTCCTCCTCATGAAACAAGCCCCTGCCTTGTTTCGCCTCAGCCAAAGCCCTGCCCACTTTACCTGGTCAAAGACGGGATACATGACACTGTAGAGAGCCATCGAAACTGTGGAGGCGGTATCAGCTTCATTCTTCGTGTCTTCCATGGTCATTCTTGACCAATCGATGGCTCTTTGTTTGTGTGCCTGTCCAGTGATGCCAGTTTCAGGGCGTTCAGGTGCTAATGGAGACTGATGGAATGACAGCAAAGAAGGAGCTGAGGAAGAGGAGAGCAGCACGTGAGAGCAAGGAGAAAAAGAGGGTGAAGATTTCTTAATAAGACAGCTGAATGGGTTACAATCAAAAATCTATTTAACCACATTAGTTCAGTGTTTTAATGCTCTCCAATGAAAAGTAAGAGAGTGTGATAAATTCATAAAATATTTCTGGTAATGATTCCAACAAATCTCAGCTTTACGGCCTCTCATTAAATGTCATAAAACCCTGTGTGTACGACTTCCCTGAAAGCGCTTTGCCATGATCATCACATAAGAGTCACATTGTAAGAGGGTGTGGACTTTACTGCTCCTCTGAGGGCAATGGTGACAAAACTGCCATGAGTCACACCTTAATAAGGAACACCCTCTACAATATTAGTGCGACACTAAAAATACCAGGGATAAATTTAGAACCTGGCAAACACATTCAGTTTTTTTTCCAACCTTTAAAAGGAGCAAAACCTGAGAGAAATATGTCTTTTAACTGTTTGTATCATGACGCTTTTCTTTCACACAAACACTCGTACGCGAACCCTCCAGGACCAGTTCACCTCAGCCATTGTTTGTTGTGTGACGCCTTTGAAGGATCTACTCTGACGCAGTTCTTCATTCTGCTCATCATGACACACAGCAGGTTGTTTACTGTAGGGCAGGGACACGCTTACATACCAAGTTTGTCTTCACATGCGTGCCTTACTTTTTAACACATCAGTGAGTCACTTCTCGTGACAACCTGGTTGTGAGTTTACACTTTAGGTGAATCTAAAAAAGGCTAAAAAGGCTTTAAGGTTTAGTAGTTTCTCAGTGTGCAATCTGATACCTTATACAAGACGGGTATCAGGATTATGAACAGGTCCAGAATCAGTCTGTGGCTGCTCAGAGGTTTTAGAAAGGATCCCACTGAGAATTAATAACAGACATTGTTTATAGACAGCCTTTGTGGGCATTTAAGAGCCTAGAGAGCGGTGTCTGCTGCCCTCTCTGGCTGAAAGTCTGTTTTTATCTCAGGCCACAGACAGCTTCCCTGCAGGGTGTAGCCCGAGTGGTCAGAGGCAGTCCTGAGAGGTATTCAAAAACAACCACGGCTGTGTCATCTCCACTGATCGGTATCTGAACGTAATATTAGAATTTGACTGTACCCTGTACAAAATATCTCATGCAAGCAAAATTTGCATTTGATAAACTGATCATTTTACATCCATCAAAGATGTGTCTAAATGATTAAAGAGGAAGGCACATTAGATTTTGGTAGCCAGAGCACTGGAAAATGCTTAGTCTTGCATTTATGCATCTTCAACTACAGTTGTTAGTTTTACATATTGAAAGTACATACAACTCTGATGGAGGGTGAGAGGCCAAAACTTTGGAGGTCAGAAATGACTTTCTTTAAAAAAAAAAAAAAATTAAAATTAGTGACAGAAACGCAACCTCTCTGCATAATAATCCTCTCCTTTATCTTAAACACGAACACAAAATGAAATACAAACAGATGCAGGGTGTTTTCTAGACACACATTTCTATTGACATATAGAAGGGCTTATATGTAAATTATATTACAAATAGTTTTATCAGCTTGATGAGGAAAGTGTACACGTGGACAGTAATGTCTGAACATACTACATTAAATACTCATTGGACTTATTATTGACTAAAAGGATTGCTTTTAGGAGGATCACGCCCCCCAAAAAAACCCACAAATAAACAAAAAAATGTAGTTAGTCAAACAAGCCCATGAGTGGTCGGTTAAATAAATTCTCTCTTGACAATATATTCAGAGATTTCTTTCACTGAGTTGGATGAACTTTTAAAGTTAAAGTATCTCATAAGTGAGCATTCAGACATAATGAATGAAGCCCACCTGAAAATGTCCGCCAATCAAAAACACGCGTATCAGCAACATCAGTCGCACAGGGAGTCGCGCGACTGATTAAAAGACGTCATAAAATCAAGGTGTGCCAACAACAATTGGCTGTGATAGTTCACGGTCAATTGGGTAAAATAACATAAATCATGCTGAACCAGGAATCCTATAAAATGTAGACACAAAACCAAGAGACATTTATTTCAACCTCATAATTTTGCACATCTTGTTTACTGTATGAGGACACTGGCAGTGATGTGATGCTGTAAAACCTTTGTACCCTCACGACTTTTACACCTCAACGAAAGAGTAGGAAGTTACTCCATGACAAACAGCTGTTCAACTAATACTGCCACCACAGGAGGAGCAGAATACCGATAGCATGAAGGTGGATAACATTAAGGAGCTAATAATACCTACAGGTAGCATTAACGCGCTAATAAGAGATTATCAGTGCAGAGCAGGTGATCAACTCCGCCCTTAGCTCACGAGCACTATGTCGCGAGCTAAAGATCATGCGATAAAACAGCGAAATAAAAAAGATATAACTACAACAAACAGGTGGCTTAGTTATGATATACAAAATGAATACTCACCCTTTCTTGTTGTGCTTTATGTCATTCAGGAAGTTTTCCTGCCTGGCAAACAGAAGCCGAGAGCCGGGGTGGGCGGTGCTGAGTTCCGTCCCTTGGTATCCCACGAGAGGCTGGTTGTAGTTCCTCCGGTAAATCTCCCTCCCACGTCTTCATTGTAAAAGCAACCGTTACAGACTTCAAGTCCCAGAAGGTGCAGGTGGTGTGTGCTTTTTTTTAACCCTTCCCTTACTTTCACTGTTAAAATTATGCTACACGAGAGCACTGCTGCTAATTTTTATATTTACAAATAACAAAACGTAGAATTATTTACGTCGTGGTATGTTTAAGTGCATAAAAAATAACTTGAGCTAGTTGTCAGCAGGTGGCACGACTTTGCCTTGACTGTTTGGCAATGAAGACGAATCAAACCTTGAAGACAAACAAAGATGTTGTAAATGAGTAGAAGAAGCACAATAAGACCAATGCTGCTCGTGATGTCGTGAAATGATTTATCTTAAACGTATTCACCACGTCTGCTAGAGAAAACTATGCAGCCTAAAAATGTTATAGTCAACCAATTCAGGGTATGTGAATTGAGGTAGATGAAAGTAAGTCGTTAACTTCTAATATCTGGTCGTATAAGTGTGACACATTTCACATTTAGCAAGCCGTCAACATACGAAGATACTTTCATTTAGAGGGCAGAAACTATCCAGAGAAGAGTGCTGTGAACTCTCGTATAGGCAACGACGGAAATGAGAGAGAGTGACTCATTTCATTCCTAATCGATACTCTTTGTTCAGTATTCGCTGGACCAATGGGCGTGGAGGGGCGGGATCTGCGGCAAACGTACAAGCAGCGAGCAGCATCTGTGGATGAGAGCAGCAGAGAGACCACCGCACAGATCCATCCTTCGATCCACCCAGCATTGTCCCGTTTATCGGTAAGAGCTGTTTAATGCTGTAACACAGAACTAATCCAGTTTTCTTTGCTGTGGGGTTAACTGCCATAATAGAATGGGATACCGTTATTCTATATGAAAGGTTGATTTTGGAGCTTCAGCATGTGTAAAAAAGAAAAGCATTTATCCAAATTTTCTCTTTAACATTGATTATGCTAAGGTTTAGGTCTGCGTTTTTGTAGTATGAGAATATCGAGGCTTTAAAATGGGCTGTTTTGCCTTGCTATCAACATGTGTTGGGTCTTAAGGGGGCGGAGGGAGACGCACATTTCAGTTTAACATATTTCTTCAGGTCTGTTGATTAAAGCCCCTGCCCGTCTGTCCACCACCCAGTGCAGATTAATTTTGGTAGGTGGTCTCCAGCAGCAGGGCTCGATTCCCCTGCTTTCTCATTCTTGACTGTTTGTTGTTGTGTGTGTTTGATAGAAACAAGCTCAGGCATTGCAGTGTGTTTCTTGTCCTTGAAAAACAGGCTAAGGCGCAGTGAGTTACTGTGTGTGTGTGTGTGTGTGTGTGTGTGTGTGTGTGTGTGTGTGTGTGTGTGTGTGTGTGTGTGTGTGTGTGTGTGTGTGTGTGTGTGAGTGAGTGAATTAACAAAACAGATTGTAGTAGCCTGGTCATATCCACACCACATACTCACAAACACACATACGCACACACAAACACAATACTCTTCTTCAGCTATGCTTACATTTATGATATATGGTATAAAATTGCATATTGAAAAGTCAACCTGTGAGGGGACTCATTTTGTTTTAAGATAACATTTTAAAAGTGATTTTTATGTAGAGGAAAAAAACAAACCAAACATGGTCAACAATTATGTATCCAGTCTTCTTTTGTCTCTTGTCATCTCTCTTCATCTGCAATCTCTACCTCTGCAGCTATAATGTCCCGTTTAATCCTTACTGCTGTAGCTTCTCTGTATTCATAGAAAAACATTATCCAGCTCAGTCATAATCTCAATGTATTAATCCTATATGCATCTGCATTAATGGTTAATCTCCATTCACAGGCTTCTTTTTCCTCCCACCGTGGTGTCACTGTATGATGTGAGAGTGTGTGCTTGTGTGTGTGAGAGTCCTGCTGTGTCCCACTGAGCCATTAATTGCATTTCAATAATTAAATGTCTTTCAAATCAGCCTGGCGAAACAGAATGAGCAAGAAAGGGAGAGGCTGCAAAGCAGAACCTTGGTTTTGTGTGTGTGCGTGTGTGCGTGTGTGTGTGCGCGCTCATATGTTTATGTTTAAGCTTGTACAGGGAAGCTGATTTTATTTTGCCTTTAGATTTTCAACAAAGTAAAATGAAGGAAATTTATCAAAAGTGCTGCAAATCACATGAATTGTCTTTTCAGACACGTTAGTGCTGTTACGTTTCGTGAGATGATACATCTGACCTGAATCTTAAATATTTGACCTTAATTCTTATCTTTAAGTACATGGTGATGATTATTGTAGAAACCAAACAAAGTCATCAGCACCAAAGTTAAAAGTAAAAGACCTTTTGTTTGTCTTCCTAAAAAGAGACTGAAACACAGTTTTGTTGGAATTACATCATAAATACACACTGTAAAATTAAAAGCACTGAAAGCATAAAGATGATTGAATTGTGGAATGGAATCCCTGAGTGGGCGTGCTGGGCATGGATACTGTAAATTGTCGCGAGCGTTTCACGATATTCAATTGTCACAACACTATATGGGCTTTAACTGTATTCTTCATAATTTAATACCATTATTTTGAATTTTACTGTAAAATAAATTGGGAGTGGGAAAAAACTCTAACACCGATTTATAGTAATCAACTTGTTTGACAATATCAAAATTGGGATTCTTTGTAAAAAAAAAAAAAAAAAAAATCTGTTTTTTTCCACATTAAAATTCTCCATTTCAGTCTTTGTTTATAAACTAAGATAAATACAGACACAGTTATTTATTGTTAAATTTTCATTAAAAAAAATCCACACCATACATGATTAAATAAATCAAGTATTTATTTAACTGCTTGTGATTTGGAGTCAATACCTTGCTTTACGTATTTTATCTTTAGTGGGCTAAGCTGCTTCTCTTATCAGGAGACATTCATCTCAGTATCAAGATAACAAGGAAACAATCTTGATAATGGCATCATTTTCTGATGATATGGAAAACTGTGTTAGGTCAGAACACAGCACGCCATCACTGCAATCGCCCACAGTAATGAGACTGTGTTTGTTTGGTGCTATTGCAACTCCGGGGAAAAAGTTGAGATCTTGAGAAGAAAACTTTGACCCTTTGTGGGGCAAGGGATTATTTTGGTAACTTCCTGCACAGAATACAAAATGAAAAAAACTATGAAAAATGTCACGAAAGTAAAATAGATAAATAAAAAATACATGTCATCTTATGCCCTCCAATAACATGCTTGGGTTAAAATGATCTAGTATTGCAGTGAGTGCCCTTTTAAGGGCTAGGTGACCCATTAACAAATAAATTAAATGATGTGTACACTTTGGGGGGCATGTTGATGCTACCTGACCAGACTTCCTTAACATTTTATCTCATTTTCTCCGAGCACTAAATGAATCTCTCATAGCACCAGCACACACTAACTCAGGAGCAGATTGTACCTGTACAAGCTGCCGCTGCAAAGACACAGGGGAATTATTTTATCTGCCTGGAAATGAGAAAGAGTAGAGTTAGACCGAGTTCAGGAGTTACAGCTGGGATTTGAAGAGAGAAAATGATTTAAATTTGAAGGAGTTAAAATGTATTGACTGTTCGATTAAATTCCCAGAAGTAAAATTTAGCATCCATCTTTAACTGGAGGGAGGGGGTCAGCTCATGAATATATTTAATTGGAACAGAAACCTTTAAAGTAAATTAAAAACTATGTGATGCATTTTAAAGCTTTCATTCTGTCAAAGCAGTATCAAGCACACATACGTATTCACCTGTGTGTTCCTAGAATTGATCTGATAATTGATTGGTTTCACTGAGGGATGTGTCGAGTGGAGAACAGGACAGATGAGAGGAAAATCTCTGAGGAGGGGACTCATATGGTTGAAGTGATTTGGTGACGCCCACATATTCTCCTCATTCTAACTCTACGACTGCGGTGAGCAGCATAAATAACCAATCAATAGGAATTATTCAGCTGATTGTCTCACTTGTCTCAGTCTAAATCGATCGTCTTTTTCAACACCTAACCCTCTGACTCTTAAAGAAAGCAAAATAATCAGTTTGTCAGCAATTTAACTCCTCTTTTCTATCAAATCTCATCAGTTGTTACCTTAAATTTTTAGTATCCCTTTCTTGCTGAAAACACTCACACTTGCACTCAAATACAAGTCCCCACATTTCCTCCTCAGATAGCTAATATCGACCTTTCTTGTTCTCCAGTGTCTCCCTGGTCTTTCGTGAATTTGAAAAAGCCTAGAGTCTTTTCACTGTTACCACTGACCCCAAATCGAGGACGATCCAATTACAGCTCAAACCCACTAACTGTGCTCCCACTGCGCCGCAGCTCATTCTGTATGGTTTATGTGTGTGTGTATGTGTGTGTGTTTTGATATGAGGACAGAAACATTTGAGTATGTTCTGTTTATTGTAAAAGGAGGTGACTGTCTTTCAATGGTTGAATTTTACTGGCTCAGAATCAAAGCTGAAATCTGTAGGAAAGCTGTGTCTGTTTCCTCTTTCCAGGCGTTGCTCCCTGTTGTTTTTTTCCTGCATGTCGTCCTTGTTTTTTTGTTGGTTTCTATCCCTGTTTGTCTTTTTTATCTTCCTCTTCTCTCAGTCTATTAAACTGTCTTTATACCTCTTTATCTGTGTGTGTGTGTGTGTGTGTGTGTGCGTGTGTGCGTGTGTGCGTGTGTGTGTGTGTGTGTGTGTGTGTGTGTGTGTGTGTGTGTGTGTGTGTGTGTGTGTGTGTGTGTGTGCCTCTCCCTGTGGGTGTCTCTGTTAGCGGGAATTAATAAAGGGTTGTTAACCTCTGTTTGCCCTCTGTGGAGTGAACAGTGAGCATCCTGAGACTTCAGGCTGGCTCCGTGGCACATCATGTTATTTTCTAGCAAGAGCCTGACTGAGCTTAGCTGAGGATGGAGTGCAGAGGTAATTTTGTCTGTGAGGTAGCGGATAAAAAAATTAGAAGCAGAATAGTTGTGCTTGTCACAGTCATATAGGACTTCTGTTTTGGTTTGGTCTAAACGTGCATGGGAAATCATGTTCCAACAGATCGTTTTTTAAGTCATGTGCATTACTCTTAAAAAATGTACCAGTTTTATGGATGTGTTTAAAGCCTCCAAAGATAGAGACTGCCTTAAAAGTCTTTTCACAAGTTGTGATACTTCCTCTTGTGACACATGGTATTACAGAATTTGTCAGTCATTGCTGTTTTAATCACAGGAAAAACTGTAATTTCTGACAAATTTCACCCTTATCTCACATATGTAAGGAAATCAAACAAATTGAATTTCCCTCTTTATGAGTTCAAAGCTCTAAATGAGCCACACTCAAAGTTAAGAAAGTTTTCAGGCTGATACTCTGACAGCTGATCTGACCGCTCTCAGCTGATCAGCCTCACCAAGCCTCACTTCAGGATCGACCCAACCTCTCCAGTCCGAACTGAATGCTCATGTAACAGCCGGTCACAGTAATTGTCCCTTTTCCACAGATGACATCTCACAGAGGAACAAACAGTTGTAAATAATAAAATTAGTCACGGCTGAATTCAGTTTAGCCGTTTGAGCTCCAGGGTCCTGGTTTTGGGCACGGTGCCTGGGCTGAGCCTTTGGTACTGATATTTGTGCGCCCGTGCTTTGAATAGTAAGATTACTCAAAATATCTACTGGGGAAAAAATGTGGTCTCAAATCAGCACTAAAATAAAACTTCACCATCCACAGAAGCTAAAAAAAAAACAAGTTATTTATTTAGATTTTACTTTAATCAGATCAGGGGTGTAAACCACCAGTTGTATCCAGTTGTGTCTTGGTATTCATTGGGATAAGATATTTTCAGGTTCTCTGTAAAATTAGGAATCTATTTGATACAACTTTGTACCCATAATCAGTTGCATTCCATTAAAAGCACATGAGAGAAAGCAGTTTTAACTGTATCACTAAAATGTTTCTGATACTTGGGAAAAAAGAACAGAGACCTGTTCCACTGTGAGGTGATACATTTTTCATGCTTAAGTGCAAATGTGTCCCCATTATAATGCTAAGGGAATCTGATGGCTTTAAAATGATGAGCACTGTTAAATAGACTTCTGTTGTGCATGAGGTGAATGGGCTTTTCAGCTTAGGCCTTGTGTCAGGTGAAAAATAAACTGAAAGAGTCATCACACACGTAGAAAGAAAGTGAAAGTCGTTGAGCTGGAGGCAGCATTTAAAATGATGCTAATGCTAGCATTTAGGGACAACACTGTGTGTTCGTTGGGTATCTCATCTCCTAACAGCTTCATTTGCATGTAGCAAATGTTTTGAGTTTTATATTGGCCACACAGCTGATGAATTCCTGAATGAAGAGTGAATGTTTTCTTCATCCTCTTTGTCCCTGCTGCTTTCCAGTTTCTGCTTGTTGATGTTGCATGAATGCTTAGGATAATGCGCAATGGTCTTGGGGTGGAAACTGTCAAATATTCCTAAAGACAGTTTCTCTAAAGGCAATAAATAATTCCCAAAAGTAGATCTTAGATAAGGTGAAGAAGATCAAAGTTTAGACTTTACATCGTTGAGATTGGATTGTTATTTAACCATGCAAGTGTCCTCATAACAGCCTTACATATTGAGTTGATCCATGTCTATTAAATAATATCACTAAAGCACACACATGCATCAAATGTCTGACAAAATTTTTGATTAAATTGAAAAAAAACCCGTCAGCTGCTGCTGCTGCACAGAACTAACCCTGTTCCAGCACTCAGCTGTGGTATCTGTGGCATCAGATTTGTAGCAAGTCTCAGAGACAAGAAACAGAAATCAGAGAGTGAATGCCTAACAGAGTGGCTGGTGATACTCCTCTACAGCTGCTGCTGCCTGGTTGCAGGAGAAGGTACAACTCAGAGGTGTGAGCGGAGCAGTCAACCTGATTGATGAGTTTTAACCACTTTATCAGACGCAGTAATGAAAGTCCAACCCACCATAAGAGTTAAGTGCCTCCTTTGTCCTGAGCCTCTGCTGGCTTCACTGCAGCCTGGCTGTGAAAGATTTCTGCTCTCACTCAGGTTAGCAGCAGGTGAGATAAAAGTGGCTTGAATTGAGATATGATATTGATGGTCATGGTTTGAGCTTTTATTTTGGGTGTTTGCCTTATTCTACTCAGTTCAAACTAAGCAGCAACCTCCGGTCTAGGAATATGAGACAATGCGGAAGTGCTAAAACCTGCTGTTTCTTGAGTGTTCGCTTGAGGCTGGCTCTGGAAGTACCGGAAGTCACATACACACCAAGCCAAAAAAGCAGTTTTCAAAGCAGAAATTAACCCATTTGGAACCTGGTTCAAAAAATGTCTCCTGTCTGAGTCACTAATTTTACTACTGACACACACTGTAAGGGGGGTTAATTTTTTTCTAACTCTAGAGGATATTAAGATAACAAGCTCACCCAATCAGAGGCACAGCTCAGGGTCTCATGACCGATAGCCGCCCTATAGCTGTATGAGAAGCCCTTGCCATTACCAATATGGCCGCGATAGCCGATGTGCTCCATTTTCAGTTTCAAAAACAGACAGGTGATGTCTGGGAGACTACATCCATGTTTTGTACAGTCTATGGTTCAAACACAGAACAAAAGGTAGAAAGCGACCACCATGGTGCCTCCAAGGAAAACTTGAATGATAATCAGACTCAATTATCTCTGTGCTGCAGTTGAACATATTCAGATCTCCCTGCCATTTCCTTTCCTCCCATCAGAGCATCCATTGCTGAAATTCTTGCTTTTTCAAGGCTAAAGATAATCATAGACATCAGTCTCTGCCGTTTATTCCCAGAGGCACCAGCCTTGATGAAATGGGATGTTAGCACTTTCACAGAATTCATTAAAGCTCCTTTGAGCCTCAGCAGTTTGGAAGTGTACTCAGAGCCTATAAGTGAAGCAGTGTGCTGTAATTTGAGCAGAAGCAAAGAGATTCTGTTGAGGGACTTTTTCTGCAGCATCTTCAGAGGAAAGAGGAAGAGCAGGAGTCTGCCTTGTTTCTGCTAAAACTACCGAGCACAGTCGGTGCCCTGCATGTGTGTATGTTTGCATCTCAGGCAAAGTCAAAGAGTGCACTGAGTGACAGAAATGGAGCTGGTGTGAAGAGTCCTTGCAGAGAGAGGGGCTACGTGAGACAGAAAACGCTGAGTTGTGTGTGAGAAAAGGAAGGAGACTTTATCTGTCGACATGGAGGAGGAAGATATCTTTTAAGGGTAAAATTCTCTGTCAGCTCAGAAAAACGAAAAATGTCTATCACTCCCAGTTGCCTTGGTAACCTTGGCTTGGAAGAGTCTGTGGGAACGTATTTTTCAAAGTGTGTGGGTGTACCTGTGTAGAACTAGGAAAGAGGATGTCCACGTTAAACAAGTCTCCCCTTCCTCCACGCCGCCTGTAAGTGTTGGGTTTAAATGGCAGTTAGAATCAACATACGCACTGTGGATTTCTGTGACGTCATGCTTTAATCGTAAAAATGTCAACTGCTGATCTATTCTGCCTGCGAATTAGGATTACACGGACAGATTAGAGGCTGCTTTTAAAGGCCAGTAAGTTTAATTGCATGGAATTAATCAGGTTGTCAGGATTAAACCCTTGCTACGTAAACCACAAGAGATTTCCTGACATATTCAGCTCTTTTTACTCACAGGGGAACATTTTAAGGAGGAGTATTGGGTTTCCTCACCTACCTGTGAGGCATGCTGGGAACCCCACCTGAGCAGATTGCAGCCAAAGTTGGGCTTAAGTGAGGGATCCCCTTGCAGACAACACGCCACAACTCAAAAGGTCAGAATGGTGTCACCATTACAAGTAATAGCCAGCCACCCATGGTGTTATTATCCACTCACACATGCACACTTGCACACAAAGGAGTACACACAGCGATGCTCCACACTACCTTTCCTGGCTAAGCTGCATGGCTGTGTCTCTCCTTACGGAAAGTGGGGCTGTCTGACTCTGAAAAGTTCAGCTCCCACAGCTCAGAAGGTCAGGAACATTACCTCCATTTACATCTCTGCCAGACGCCTCCTCCTCTTCCTCAGACTGTCTAACTCTCTGTGGGTCTGTGGCTGTCTCTGCAATGTCTGACTCACAGCAGGACATCTGAGGGCAGGTGATGACACATAAGTGACAGTTTTGTTCGCTGCAGCACCCAAGTTTTCTACCTTTGGGCATCATTTCACCCATTGATAAACTTAAAAACAAGATACTCTGACATTTATGAAATCAGATTCTGACTTTCTGGTTAAAATTCTGACCCCATACCCTGGAGTGTAATTATAACTTCTACCTTAAAATTCTCAAAAAAAAAAAAAAAAGGGAAAAAATGTTATGTTCTAAGTGTATTTTCAGTATCCAGGGACAACTTCAAGGTCAAATTCAATTTTAAATTCAGACTTTTTCTTCTCATTTTTTTTTTTTTTTATAGCGGACTTTATTTATGGAGGTTAATGTCCGAATTGGGATTGAATTTGTTTATAATTCATTTTTAATCAGAAATATCAGATTACTGTTAGAATTCTGAGTTAATATCATTAAATCATTAAATACTGATATATATATATATATATATATATATATATATATATATATATATATATATACACATATATATAATGATAATTATTATTATTATTATTATTTTTATTATTTTTATTTTTTTTAAGTAAAGATTTATTTTTTCACTAGCCTAACTTAACTTTCGAACAAATTTTGATGGGCTGAGACAACACAGTGCCAAAAGTGAAACCTGGACAACAGTTGCTAGGGGCTGTCTGACTTCTCTCCATTTACAGAAGCTCTATAAAGAAAAAGGAATAACCATTTGCTAATTTGAGCTGATGTAAATCTATCTGACAGTTTGGTTAGTGCTGTGCCTGTCGAAAGCAGTTTGTCAGAGGACTTTTCAAAGGAGGACAAACAAGATGAGACCTTGACTGTCCGCTTAGGGGACATTGAGTGGAAGTGACAGGGGCGATGTGTGTTTGGAAAGAGAATGAGTTATCATATTTGAATCTCAAAGCTGGAGGCAGTAAATTGTAGAGTGTAAGCAGGGCTGGACTCGTCAAGATGTATGCACTCACGTTGAGCAGCAATCTTCTTTTACACAAAGACCAATATAAACAATAATACAGTTTTGCACACATGATCAGTAAGCTGTAAATATCATACAAGGACGATACCTATTTTTTTAAAATGAATGATTCATTTTAACTCATTTGGTTGAATATTAAGAGAGTTAACATCAATTAAGATCACAAATATACAAATATTATTTTCTTTTTTATTATTTTGTGTCTGTTCTAATTATGAAAAGCCGTGATAGAACAAAAATTTAAGATATTATTGGGGAAATAGTACATTTTATAATGGATGACATTACATTTTAGAGTTCTGTAAATCAATGTTTCACTACATTAAAACAAAGCCTGCTTATGTTTTTATCTTACCAAGATTTTGTTCCTCTTGCTCTCTCCCTGTCTCCTTTCTCTCTATCCCTCCATTCATCCCCTTTTCTCCCTTTTGCTTTAGAATTAACTCACAAACACACTGTACTCTCGTACTGGAGAATATTTAATTATCTTTAAATGTAATTGTGTTTTTTTAAATGAGATATAAAAGCATAACCATTTTTATCACCATAGTTTCTGTAGCATTAACATAAAGTTATGTGTCAAATGGTGCGTCCGAACACCTGAGGGTGCAGTGTTTTGCTCACAGACTTCATCTGGTCATTGGTGAGTTAATACTAGACCTCCTGCTCAAGTCAAAGGATTGATCACTGTGTGAGCCACTTAAAGTAAAATGCTCATTAATATGGTTTCCACGGTATAGCTAATTTAAGATTTTTGGCTAAATAGAGAGCTAGTATCAAGCATACAGGGACTACTTTTGAAACTGAAGTCATTTCATGAACTACAACTTATGTGGTTCTTTTTATGGGTTTTCTTTTACAGGTAGTTTATTATTATGTCGTTTTCATTTAGACTTAAAGGGCTTTGTTCAAGCTATTTCTCTGCAGAGAATATAATGCATTAATATTGTACATCATCATTTAGCTGAAAAATAATTAGATGTGAGTCACATCTAAATTGATGTCCTGCACTGTTGGCACCACTCTGTGATCCCTCCTGAGCCCTGTGTCCCCCAAAATAGCAATACACTCATAGGTTAATCTAAATACTGAGAAAAATGAACAAAAAAGACTTGAGATACAGGATTGTAGAAAATATTTGCATATATTACTGTATTTCCAGACTTCACCTGCCGCCACTGATACCATCGTTATTGTGGCTTAGTCACCTTGAGTCTTGGTGCAACAAAGAAATGTGGAAAACAGATCGAATGTGTCCTATTTGCATGGATTTTAACACCTATTTTAAGCCTAGTTTGTCACAATAATGGATGACTCATGCAGTTGTAATTAGCTTTTGATTTCAAAAGGCATTTTACAACACTCCACTTAAAGAAACCACTGCTCCAGAGCATCCAGATGGATTTGTCTCTGGTCCTCTGGTCCTATAGTCTTGATAGTGGGGGAATGCATCACCACTTTCAACAGGGAGGCTGCAGTAAAGCCAATGACAACGCTGTGACCCCTTGTTTTGCTTTTGATTTCTGCTGTCTGTTGCTAAACTTGGTAAGCTGACAACCAAGATCAATTTATTGCTGAATTTGGTCTCTTTAATGAGTTTGTTGACAGAAAAAATGCTAGATCACCAGCACACTAATCCTTTAATGGATTTGACATTAATGGATCCCCCGCACTGGAGAGCTTTATTTTGGAGGGAAAATAGTCCGTCACATGCCAGGGCACAGCAGAGGACAGGACTGAACTCAGCAGGATGGAGCACTAATTTTCTGGCTGCTGCCCATTGTTGTTGCTGTTGACACTCAGGTACATTGTGAGCACAGTCACCTGCCGTGGCTCTCATGCAGTAGCAGCCAGCAGATTCCAGCCCTGCATTGGTCTGTTAATAGAATCCTCTATTCACGCTGTATAATGAGGAGAGCACAGGGGATAGACAAACAACAACACCAACGCCCATGTGTTGTTTCACACTTTATTCCTGTGACTCCCTACCTTTCTCTACTCTCCATTTTTCTTTATATATGCTGTACATCATCCACTCTTTTTTTTTCCTTTGGCCAGAAGAAAACAATGTTGCCTGGCAACAACAGAGGCAGAATTGGCGCAGCGTGTGTACATTCTTTGCCTTTAAAAAAAAAAAAAAAAAGGTAGAGAGAAAGGATAGAAGAGAGATCAGAATGAGGTGGAGATGGATGATGACGCACGGATGAGGGGGAGAAGTGTGGAAAGATGAGGGTAAGGATGGAGAACAGAGAGAGGTAGAGGCCTCGTCGTTATCAGTCATTCTGTGCAGACACCCTGAGAGACGTTCGCTCACGTACGAAGGCTTAAATGCAGAGAGAAGAGACGCAGGGTGAGAAGTCAGAGCAGATTTTGTTGGAAAGAAACTGCTCTAACTGGAGATGATAGGAAAGGTTATAAAATATGAACGAAGTCATTTAGTAGATGTGCCCTGAACAGCAATACAGACTGTAGTAGGTATAGTAATACTCTGTATAGTACGAGTATTGTTGTTTTCACTTGTCCATCTCACTGACCCTCATTTTGTCCCTCTGCTTCTAGTCAAAGCTTGCATTTAAGCTTTATTTTGAAAATTTCCTTCCTTCATTCCATCTTTTTTGACTCTTTTCCCCTTTATCTTCATTTTTACAACCCTCCCGTTGTTTCTTTTTACATCACTTTTGAAGCAAATCCTCAGGAATAAAGTCCTCTCTTCATTTCTAGGTTCGCTTTTGACAAGAAGAAGGTGTTTCTGTTTTCGTAAAGTCTTTCCTTTTGTGTCTTCAGGGTGAAATTGGCAGAATGATTGACTGACGGATGTTTTCTGCCTCTCTCTTTCATCATCCCACTCTCCCTCCTTTTATCTCTGTCTCCCACCCTTTTCCCCAAATCCTCTTGTCCTTCATCTCCTTTTCCTCCTTGCGCAATAACCTTTCCGCCTTTATCTCTCCCTCCCTTACTTCAACATCCTCTCCACCTTCTCCTCTTTATCCTATCTGCAATCCTCCTCACTTCACTTTTGGCTTCTTTCCTCCTCAAAAACTATTTTTCTTTTTCCTCTATACATCCTTATTTGCTTCCTCTGCAACTTCCTCATTTCCTGTTTCCTAACTCGTCCATCCATCTTTATACCATCCCTCAAACATATTTTCCCTCTTCATGCCTCATTCACTCCCCATCCTCTCTTTTTTTTCTTCACTCCTCTCAATTCCTCTCCCCTTTCTTCCCATCCCTCCCTCTTCAGCTCTCTCTGGTCAGTGCTGCGATGTTGATCCTGGACGTTTTGTCCCCGCTCCTCCTCCTCCTCCCCTCCATCCTGTTGCCGCGCTACGGTTGCTGGGCGGCGGACATTCCGGAGGACACTACATCAGAGTTCTCAGTCAGACTGTACCACCAGCTGCAGGCAGCGGGGGATCAGGACAACATCATTTTCTCCCCGCTGAGCGTGGCAGTGGCCCTCGGCATGGTGGAGCTGGGAGCCAAGGGTGCGTCGCTGGAGGAGATCCGACAGGCGGTGGGGTTCAGTCACTTCCTGCCAGGTGAGAGACAACTTCACAAACACAAGATCAGCCAGGTTTTGTCTTGGGATGAAGTGGAGGTGCAAATAAAAATAACTTCATTTTTAATTTGAGGGACACTAACTTCTTTTATCCATGAAGTTTAGTCTATTTATGATAAAAAGTCGTACTTGAATCAGTCAAACCATTTCTAAATACCTGGCTCTGCAGGTTTTTTTCTAAAAGATAATGTCATCTGTGTTTTGTCAGCAGGCTTCAAACTGTGTCAGAGAGCCCGCTGATCACACGTAAGATGTAAAGTTTGACAGATGCTGCACCTCATTCTCCTACAGTGCTCCTGAAGCAATTTCATTTTAAAACCTATTTAGAAGAAAACTCTGATCTTCACTAAGCAGAAGAAGCAGAAATTTGTTCTGAGTTTAAAAAACTAGCTGGTCTATTTAAAAAAAAAAAAGCTGGCTGCTCACAGAGTGCTTTAACAAAGAATGCACAAACAGCAGTAATAACCTCAGCCTTCAGAGGATTGTCTAGTGTTAGCCATTCAAGAATTCAGGGGAACTTCATGAGTAGAATGAGGCTGAATATCGGTACACTGAGAGCCAACACACACAGACGTATCAAGGAATCTGGCTACAGCTGTTCCATTTCTCCTGTCAAACCATTGATTCCTGACCAGGGGTACACAGACACATCGCAGGGGTATGTGGAAACATTTGTACTTGAGCCCTTCAATAAAATGGCACATGTGCTCCACAACTAGTTTTCCCATGGAGAAATTAACCGATGGCACAACCGCATCAAAATCGAAACAGATGCTTACCTGCAGATGACTGATGAAAAAAAAGTTAAACTGCTATTGTGAGTCTGATGCTATTTTGCTAAGTGTTAAGCTTCTGATTAGTCAAGATTTAATGTTTGTTCAAAGACAACTTGCTCAACAGAGAACCATATTTTGTGGTAAATGTTTCAAGAGTTGAATATAACAAGTCAGGATCGTTATTTTGATTTTGCGTTTAATTATATTACTGATTTATTTTCATGGCAACATTTATTTTTATGTTTAATTTGAGTTAAAAAGAAAAAATTGCCAGAGAAATTAATGTGTTTCAGAATGACTGAGGTATTCTTGAACATCAAATGTTTAGTGAGCTCCAAACTTTTAGGTGAACGTGGCATTCGTCCAATTAAGAGCACAGGTGAAAACAACACTGTAGTTTGAGGAGAGGTTCAAGGTCTGCCCCTGATATATCTGAGAAACCTTCTCACAAAAAATATTCAAGAAAAATCTTAACATATAAGAGAATGAGGCCCATTAAGGTAGCTATATAAGACAAGATGTTATCCAATGACTTATGGGAAATGTAGTGTCCTTTTAGTGTTTTTAAAGCTGAACCATCGTTAACCGCTAATGCTTTGGTCTCTACTGCTTCAACCATCCCTCTGTTTTAATCTTTCTCTTGTGAGTCATCAAACTCTGAGGATGGACATAATAAAACCACTAAAGCATTCTGTAATTGTTTTATCATTTTATTAACCCTGACAGAAGTAGTGCCAAATTAAATGATTACTACATGAGAATCTAGAAGCTAGAGAAAAAAAGGGTCATTCTGTGAAATGGGTGCCATTAGGGTGTTTTAACTCTGTTGCTAATGAATTGAGTACTTTAGGTGAGGGTCAGTGTATAATGCCAATATACCTCTTTTGTCTTCGTCATTTCTTTGTATTTATTGGTTAAGTAAATACATTTAGAGATAACAATAACCTATTTGATTTGTCTATATATCTTAATACAATGTTGCACCAGCTGTTACAGACTTGATCTGCTGTCATTGTGGAATCCAACAATTGTAACCCAGGGTGTGATAAATGATACAAACACCTTCAGTGAATGTGTATTTATCCTCTCTGTCCTCTAGGCGTGGAGTTTTCTTTGCTCCAGAACCTGACCACAGCTCTAACAGACGATGACACCCACTACGTGATTCGATTTGCAAACAGCCTCTTCCTGCAGGAGGGGGTCACCTTTAACCCAGAGTTTCTGCATCTTATGAGGAAATACTTCAAGGCTGAAGTGGAAACAGTGGACTTCAGCGAGTCAGCAGCTGTGGCTGAGCAGATTAACAGCTGGGTGGAAAATCATACAGAGAGTGAGTGAAATTCAAACATACATCCAACACCTAAAAGAAAAACACTTTTCTGGACTTGTACAAATCTCAATCCTTATCTGTGCACAGATGCAGGCACTGTCTGTGGCGAATAACTCACACACACTTTAACGCACCCCTTCTCCTCTAGGTAAGATAAAAGAACTGCTATCAGCTGAGGACTTCAGCAGCGTGACGCGCCTGACGCTGGTGAACGCTGTCTACTTCAGGGGCTCCTGGAAGAACCAGTTCAGGCCAGAAAACACCAGGACCTTCTCCTTCAGCAAAGACGACGGATCTGAGGTCCAGACGCTTATGATGTACCAGCAGGGAGACTTCTACTATGGTAGGGAATAGCTGTGTGTATGTCTCTCTGTGTGCTTCTTAACAATTTCTCTGCTGGCAGTTTTTCTGGAGCCGTTGAATTTTGGCTCATTTTGCCTTGGGCTATTTAAAATGTTAATCTTAGATCTAAAATATTCATATTTGGAGTGTTATTCCCAGGAAAGGCTCCTTTTTTTCTGCTCAGCGAGCTCGACTGCTCTTAAAAATCTTTTCCCCCGCATGAACTCCTCCTGTGTATGTGACTTTGTAGTATGATTTAAGCGCTGTTCCTTTGATGCCATAACATATCATGTATGAAAAGGAATAGGTATCACTCAAATTACCCTTTTAGCTTGAGAGTTACTAATCCAATATGGATGTCACATTTTTTCCTGGTGTATTATTTTGTTTTTATATTGCCGACTAAAAGCTGGGAAAGGGGCTGCTGAAGAAATGTGCTTTGTTCCTTTTTCAATAGAATTAATAAAAATAAGATTTAAAAAACTGGTACTTTGCAATAACTCAGACGTTTCACATCCAATTTCAATTCACAAATATCAGTAAATATTTATATTTTCTTTTTCTAACTCCATTTTAAAGAGTCACTGACTTTAGGAATAGAATAGAGTGCCATTGAACCTGAACTGTTACTTTTAAGGAAGGCAGAAATTGTTTATGGCCAAAAGGCTGAATCAATCATATAGCAAGACTTAGATTAAGCAAAGAACTATTTTGGGCAGTATTTATTTACACAAGGGAATTCATTATAAAATTGACAGATTTAATCAAATACATGACCCCATTCTATGAAAAAAAGACATCAGCTTGGGTTTGACAAAAACACCATGCTTTTCATATTCCCCAATTTCTACTGGACTGGCATGTTTTTTAAATGTAACAGACAATCCACAATATCCCAAGCTTTCTAATGCTATTTGCTGTTTTGTTTTTTTTTGTTTTTTATCTAAATCCGCCCCAATCAAATGTTCTTTGTGAACAGCATAAGCAGGATTAAAGTGCATCCCTCATTGTTTTTTGATGTAACATTTCTGCTTGGAAGGCCCTTGGGGTAAAAAACTCAGAGTCCGTCTCCAGTTATGAACAAATATCCTTTTATTTAAGACAGCGTGTGGAACAGTATTGCGTGGCACGACAAGAGCCAGGGGGTTGAAGAACCAGTTTCTATCAGGCAATAATGTCTGAGGATGAAATGGAGTTTATTGTTGGGGGAGATGCTCTATCTGTGTTTTGGATCATAAATAGAAAGTGGCCTGTTCGGCGGCTCAAATCAAATCAAAGCCATTAAACGCTCAGTCTGTAATATTGCAAGATATTGCAATATTATTATAATATGTGATGTATTTTCAGCACGTATTTGGTGACAGTAGCAGGCAAAATACCAAATAGTTTTGGTTTATATTAATGAAAAAGTTGGTATAATGACTGAAATCTCAGATTTGAACTTAATTGAATACAGTCAAAGCTTGATTTTCTGACTTGTTAAATGCTTTTTTATTCATTTTCTGTTTAGCTTTTTTTCTACCTTAACAATTCGATGTGAGTCTCAGGTTAATGTTCTGTATTTAATACAGATTCAAAAGGTAAAACAGGAAACAAAATGACTCTGCAATCTGGATGTTTATCATGAGATTATCTGTACCTTACATGTGTTAGATATCTTGTTACAGGGTGTTTTGAGAACATAATGAGGTGTTAGACTTTTTATACAGAGACCTTAAGGTGTTCATGATGCTGTTACATCATTGTGATTCCAGTCTGTCTTTTTCATCTATTCATATTCTCTCTGACAGACTGCCAAAGACACAAGAACAGATTCTTACTGCACTGCTGCTAAAAATGATGCATTTGGGTTATTATGGTGCAGCCTGTGTGTGTGTGAAGTGAGATGACACAATTTTATACACCTACGTTCACATGCTGCACACATACTCATCCTCACACAGTCAGGAGAAAAAGGAAATGTGTGTATGTGGTGTGAACCGTGTGTGTGTGTGTGTATTAATTTCTGCTTAAGAACAGGAGAGCAAGGAGCAGTCCTCAGGAGAAGGCTGTGTCTGCATTCTCATTTTAAAGCTTGATCATGTTGGTTAAGTAAAATGGTCCGTGAAGCCACGCCCCCTCTCTCTGCAGCAATACCCTCACCCTGCATCAGCAGCTGCTACATGGAAGTTAATGAAATGATAAGTCTTTGAATTTTCATTGCAAAGGCAGCTTCAAAAGAAAGGCGGGCTGAGAAGGGATAAAATCGGCACTGTTAATTGATTTGTAATCTACATCTCAAAGAGAAAGAAGTCAGTGAGATAATCTCATATGTGGATTCAAAAACTAGTTATACTTGTTTTGTCTTGCCCTTGATAAGAAAATCTCTACCACCTGATTTAAGTAATCTTGTCTTGTGAAGAAATCATTCTGTTGTGTTTTTTTAGCAAGATACAGAGGAAAGGCTATTAAAGATCAACTTCAAGGCCATGAAGATATCGCTTCTAAGTTCTTGTTGGTGTAACTCTGAGAAGCTGCTTGCTCTTTTTCTTCTAAATCCCTCAACTGTGTACTGGGTTTTGTTTCCAGCCTGAAAAATAACTCCAGCACAGCATTGTTTTTTTTTCATAACTGAACTTTAATCAAGAGCTTCAGGATGTTGTTATCTGTTTCTGTACTCTGAGTTCACATATTTTTGTCTGTGTCCCACCAGGTGAGTTCAGCGATGGCTCACAGGAAGCAGGAGGCGTCTACCAGGTGTTAGAGATGCCCTACGAGGGGGAGGACATGTCTATGATGATCGTTCTTCCCCGGCAAGAAGTACCACTGGCATCACTAGAGCCCATTATTAAAGCGCCACTGCTGGAGGAGTGGGCTAACAACGTCAAACGGCAGAAGGTGGAGGTCTACCTCCCGAGGTTAGAGATGACATACATTAACCTCTTTGAAGTCTTACCAGAATCCTTTTTTGACACTTGTGCTTCAGCGGTTACTGTGCCTCCATTTCTGGCAATAACCTTTACTTCAATGACATTTGGAGGTCTGGTTAATGCTTGCATTTCCCAGAATTCCAAGCACATACAGAATGTCACTGGAGTTACTGATGTTTCCAATTAAGTGAGTGAATAGAGCCTTAATGTGGTAATTCATTTTTCTGTCATTAAATCTCATTCCCCATTATGGGAACTGTGTGAGTGAGGAGTTATTTATGTAGATGAAAAATGGCTGTTCATGAAGTAGATTCTTTTTTAAATCAAGGCCACAGAAGGCTACAGAAAGAAAAAACCCATTTGGTTTCAAATTGACTTTGCAATAATTAAAGAGGGAGTATTTTGCTCTTACAAATTTTTAATAGGTTACAAAGTAACAATGCTGTGTGTTCATACTAAATGTGTGCAGATTTTCATATGTTGTAGAAATCACTTAATCTTTCTGCAACTGCTCAACACAGACTGTTCTAAAAATAGCACGGCCTCCTCAAGAGATCTTTCCGGGATCTTCACTAGACTTCCTGAAAGAAGAGGTCACACTCTTGGGATTTCCAAACGAGTGAATGACTTGTTGGTGGGGTGGTCAAACATCAAGGCCCAAAGCTCAACAGGCCACCAGAGGGCTGGCCAATCAGAAGGAAGGGGGTTTTGTAGATTCCTAACTCTTTAAAACCCATTGGAGCTCTGGTTCCCCAATTTTACAAGTACTCTTTAAATTACTGTAACTACTCAACCCCTTGGGCTAGCAAGAAACTTCAAATGGCTTCTTAAAGTGGAAAAGACTATCTTTACATTGGTATCTGCTGTATTACAGAACAGCATAGGAATCTATGTGCAATGGCGCCTGAATCACAGACAACTGAAGCAAGCTGTTCTCATTAGTGCTACTCTTTAACCATTTGAGCTAGCATAAAAAATTCAAACAGTGTCTGGAATAAGAGAAGATGAGATTTTCAGGTCAAAATAACAAAAACAAGTGCAGTTGGCCTGTATGACACTTGGGTCATAAGGAGACCGCAATCAAAACTGAGCAGTTTAGACAGAGGTCGGAATAAAGGTTTTCTGCACTCTCCTCTTCTAATTTAATTAATCATTTTTAATGTTTTATGATGTGATTTTATGCAATGATTTTATTTTGCCTATTGTGATTTTATTTTATGTAAGCTGTAAAGCACTTTGAATTGCCTTGTGTATGAATTGTGCTCTACAAATAAACTTGCCTTGCCTTGCCTTTCTTAAACACTAGTGTAAAAAATGTTGGGCCTTGTTTGAGCTGTGAATCAAATGAAGCTACTACATGGGTACCAGATGGGCCGTATAAAGTCTGAAAAAAGCACAGTACTCCCTGTTTAAAACCCTTTTTTCTTTAAAAAGTAAATACTCACTTTTAACCCATTCGAGCTAAGGCCAAAGCTTCAGAATTTCACCAGTGATAAAAGTTCCATTTTCAGCAGTTTTTGTCACGAGATGACCTCCAGCGGTTACACCTCTCCCCTTTCTGTTAGCTTCATTACTTTCTCTGTTTCTGACCCCTCTGTTCAGGTTCAAAGTGGAGCAGAAGATCGACCTGAGAAACACTCTGCAGGATCTGGGAATAAAGAAGATCTTCACCAACAATGCTGACCTTTCTGCCATGACAGGTACCACTCAGCCCACCACAGTGACATAATACATACTCAGATGAAGACACAAATGGTAGGAGGAATGAAATTCTACAGCAGTTGAATGTGGGAATTTGATTCAGCGTTTGATCTGTTCTTGGCTGCAATGGAGTGGCCTCCAGCATTGTAAGGTAACCACGGTAACTGACAGATGTAGGCAGAAACATGGGGATGTGAATACGTTTGGGTCATTTGTATGAAAGAGCATAAAGCTGATACACACAATGACATCATATTTACACCACAGACTGATTGATGATTATTGTTAATTGGTGATAATAATGCATGTGCCTCTATGTGTGTGAAACAGACAGTAAGGACCTGTACATCGGGAAGGCAGTGCAGAAGGCTTACCTGGAGGTGACTGAGGAGGGGGCAGAGGGAGCCGTTGGGTCAGGTAGACAAAATCTCCCTCAACAATAATCAACCTGCATTCAAAAGACTGACTTTGAATAAGTGTTTTTTTATGTGAAAGTAAATGTGTTGTCTGCTCTCTCTTTCACTCAGGGATGATTGCTCTGACCAGGACCCTGGTGCTGTACCCACAGGTCATGGCTGATCACCCCTTCTTCTTCGTTATTAGAAACAGACGGACAGGTGTGTGTGTGTCTCCATGCATGTGCATTTACTTCTGATACACCTTCATGTATGTTTTGACCTGACTTTCCATCCCACTCTTCCTCCTCCAGGCTCCATCCTCTTCATGGGCCGGGTCATGACCCCTGAAGTCATCGAACCCAATGACCACGACTTTGACTCCATGTAATGTAACCATGGTGTGAGGTTGCTTAGTCTCAGCCAATCAGATCCTGACGTCATAAACGCTACCTATCCCACTATTGCCATCATCAGCTGTGTTTTATACTCTTGAAAAAATATATTATACAATATATTATATATTGAAATACGACATATGGCATTAATGTGACTGTGTTTTGATACTGGAAGCTTTAAACTCTTGGGTACAGTGATGCAGAAAGAGGAAGCTGTAAATATTCTCTAGTCATAGATGGTTTGTACATGAGCAAGGAGAACACATCAAAGTAATCCACGCACAACCCCTTTAAGTTTAGCTGCTTTTTACTCACTTGCGCCCACACACAGTGCACAAAACCGTTTCTCTCTACTCCTTGAGAAGTTTCTGCTCTTTCTTACCACATGCACACACTGTAATTTTCACACCTCTATACATTTGACATTGTGTTCTATATATACTTATACTATATGCTCAGTATTTATTGCAGAATACACATGTGCAAACATTTTGTCCTAATAAATGAATCTTAGTAAGATATCTTCTATAACTTCAGGCAGTATTCTAGTCCTTTTTTACACTGTTAGGCACATGGCTAATCTGCTGATGAACTAATATGCCTTATCACACCCGAGTGGTTGATTTAGCCCCAGCTGGGCATCTCGCAGGTGAGCAGAGAGGACTGTGTACCTGGCATGTTGCTGTAGAATGAGAGAGGGGGAAATGTGCTGTAAGAGACAGTGCAGGATGTACATACAGGGAAAAACTGTATCACCAGCTGTATTCAGTCTTTACAAAATAAAAACATGAATGTGTTCCCATTATATAAATGTGCCTTTGTCAGTAAATGGAGGGTGTTTCAATGTGGTTAAAGGTGATGTTAAGCTGCATTTGAATGAGAAACTGAGCTGAGGACAGAAGTTGGCTTTTTAACGGAACACAGCATCCTGAGGAAGACGATGTCCTGCCAAAAGTTTTTGGAGTAGTTTCAGACCTGTGGCGTCACCTCGCTATCACACACGTACACCAGACATGGGGAAACAGATTTCATATACAGAGACATAACACAAATGAGTCCCACAATCTAATTAAGTGCCCTCATTACAGCCACCAGTCATGATGTTTTAGCCACACTGAAAATGTCATGATAAAATATTAGGGAATAAGCCTTTATAATTACACTGCCAACAGATGTTTCCTGACATCACCTAAGAGGTTGTGCAGTGTGTTAAACATCCCAAAACATGGAAAGATACTGAGTTGTGATCCACGCCCTACCTACCTCCAGCAACACCAATTATCTTTGACATGACAGATACAACGCGTCCTAGAAGGAAACAAGTGCAATCGTTTGAATAATGAATAGAAAAAGCAGAAACAGACTTTTGTTTGCTACTGCAAATAATAACCTTGTCTTCAAATAACCAGCAGAGGTAATAAATATGCTAAAACAAGTCTGTGCTCGGTGCAGAGTTTGAGCTAATCATATCCACAGTCCCCTGCAGTGCCAAGGGTTTTCATTTACCTCCATGAAATATCTAATAGCTCTTTCATTTCCTCAGTGTGCTTCAGAGCTGTAATATCTAAAACACAACAAGCTGCATTGTTGAGGAATGACAGCCCATGGGTGTAAGAAGTTATGATCTAAATTACTTTCACCAGCTGGTCTGATAGCTGCGCCTTCTGTCACCATTGTGTGCCACTGAAAATCTAAATCAACCCTATCCTGCCTCTTCCCAGTGACAACACCCAGAGAGAGTGAAAACAACAGCAAAGTGACTGTCTGTCAACCTGTGCCCATCACAGATATTGCTTGAAAACACAGTTTACTTTCCAAAGGGGGAGCACAACTGAATACCTCTGGATGTCTCCATCATTATCCGAGTGATTCTGCTCAGTTTTGTTGATATGAAACATTTTATGGTGACAATAAAACAGGTCCAAGAATAGTTCCTTGAGGGACACCATAAATCAAATGTCCCTGACAAAAAAGCTCTGTGCCTGCTATAATACTTCATGTCCCTATACAGCTAATTACACTCTGAGACTGTTTCTCAAATTGCAGTCAGCCAGCGCCCTTAGTGGTCCATTACAACATAAATTTTGTTTTATTTTGTTTTTGATGGTACATTTTAAAAAATGTTAATAATAATAATAATATTTTTTTAAAAAGAAAAGTTTGCCAGGACTCACAAAAGTTTCCTTGAACTTCCTCCTCCCAGAGAAAATGGTCAAGATAACTTGACTCTATCAACAAGCCAAGTTTTTGAGTTTTTTGGAGTGAAACAAGTGGTCCTTGGTCTGAAATAATTTGAGAAACACTGCTCTAATCATAGACTGTAAAAAAAAAAATGTGGACGTCCGCTTGCTCGGCTCGAAGTGAGGTCTCCACAAATACTGCTCCCCCTGGTGACTGGCTGCAGTATAGGTTAAAAAATCCGGCTTTCCAGCCATTCCAGATGGGCTGTGGTCAAACTTTAAAAAAATTAATACTCCTCGTAGAAATGTTCGTCACGTCTGATTGTTGTGGTGATTTGAAGATATCATTTGGCAGACTTGTATTCAAGTCCTCTTTTTTCTGAAAAGTTTTGTTTTCATAAGTTATACAAGGTTAAAAACAAGGCTTTACGTAATGTTTAACAATAATTGACAGCTGCCGTTCTTTTTTCGGGGATTAGAGTCGGGAGGTAGAGTCAAGAAGTGTTTAGACTCTCAAAAGAAAAAATATATATATTTTTGTAACCCAGCCCCACTCAGATTCTCCCAGAATCCCTCATCGACTCTCTCTCATCGACTCTGGCTGGACAACTACTACAATGGCTGCGCCTGTGACTGAGGTATTTTGGCTTCAAAACTGTAGAAATGTCAGAGCCACACTGTTGTCTTTATATACAGTCTATGGCTCTAATACATATATACATATAAGCATATATTCATTTTGGGCAGACACTGAGCACTGTAGGGCTGCTGTCATTTTCTCATAATATATTTCACTAAGTCTTAGTTTTTACAACAGCCACCAGGAGGCTTAAGTTCAATTATTGCAGGAAGGTAATTTTCTATCCAGGAAAGATTGTTTTTCGTTTTTCAATCAAAGAATCTTAACTGTGCTGATAGATTTTATTTTAAAAATCTAGACTTTTTTTCTTCAAAAAAAAAAAAATCCAAAATAATAAAATGAAATAATTTTTAAAAATATAGGTTTTAGAAATTCAGAGATCAGTGCAGTTATAGCCAAAAATGAAGGCCAAAACTGAAGGGAGGAATTCAGGGATTGAATGACAGCCCAAATATTAACAGGCCCCACAATGTCAGATTTCTCACAAAGATGATCCTACATGCACAGGCAAGAAGTTGTGCAACAGTACTCCTACCCCTCCTCTCCTCTGCTGTGTGACACAAATAGGTGACACACCTGAACTCTGTTACCAAGCAACCGACAGTTTAGCAGTTCCTGTCCTGCAGCGTCTCAGACGGTCTCAGACTGCTGTGGGCTCACGCCAGTGATCGACTTCCAAACCAACCGAACAGCACGGTCAACTTTCCCCCAGTGAACATCTAATCAACCCGGCGGGCTCCATGGGTAACAGCCGCAGCTTCTCAGGGCCCAACCGAGCCATTCACAGAGTGTTAAAGAAGGCCAGGAGAATTTATCACAACAAGACAACTGGGACATGTCAGAAAGGTAAGAGAAAACCAGAGGCTGTATCATGTTCTGTCACTGAGCTGGAGCCAGTTAATTAGACTGGAAATACAACAGGTTTCTTTTTTACCCTCCATAAAGCTGACATTTGGTGAAGTGAAGTGAAGTGACTTATAATTAATCATCTTTACACATTTTGACTGCATAAAGCCTTTATATTAATACTGCATATTTATCCAAGGTTAAAATAAAATAATTGATTCTTTACAAGCAGTTTAAGTACTTCAGCACCTGTCCCCATGTGAACAGCAACTATACTAGACTAATGGCACCTGCTCAGGTGTCTGCTGCTGCCATGCCAACGGGTACTAATCTGCATTGTCAGGCCTGGTTCCCGTAACTCAAACCACTCAGCCGGTGGTCAGAGTTTTTGTACTCTGCAGGGTTTACATTATAAAACACACAGCTCAGGGTCAGGGACCAGAGTTCTGCCTTTTTTTACTGTTTCTGACTCACCTCTTGTTTATTTAATTCTCTTTTTTTTTTCAGCTCTTCAGGTGTGAACACTCTTAGTGGCAGTTTTCCCAAATCACACTCCTCCCAGTGCTCTGACCTCAGGGTAACACACACACCCCTCTCTGTGGACCAGAGTCCTGATTCTGGACTTGTTTCTACACCTGTGAGTAAAGCGTGTATACAACCAGAACTCATTTATTGTTGCTGGTTTTGCCTCTCATACACTCACTGTCTGTTTCTTCTTCTCTTGATCTTCCACCCTTTGTGCTCTCGCATATTTTTGGCATTATCCTCTTTCTGGCCTCCTCTGTTTTAGAGCTGCGTCTTCTTGCTGGATGTTTAATCATTTCTGAAAAGACAGGGCCTGTTCTGTGGGTGTCCAGTCAATGAGGAGCAGTGGTCAAGTTGAGCGAGGTCACTCCTACACTGTGTCTAGAGTAACACAGGGGGTGTAAGGTTACACAGGCAAAGTAAGGGTGAATGAGATGAGAATACGGGGGTTGAAAAGGTTAAGTAGGGAGAGGCATTGAGATGAGTTTTACACCCCACCAGAACAAGAAAGACAGCAAACAGGACAGCAAACAGACAGCTGTAATGCTTCACTGCCTGCTACATTAGCACTTTTTTAATAAACCATGAAGTCTCTGAAATATCCATCTGCGAGAGGGATTTGTTAGAACAAAAGAAGCACACACACAAATGAAAAAATAATATCTGAATGTTTAACATGACAAGTGCAGAGTAGATTCACACTTTGTTTTAGAAAAGGCAGACAAAGCTGTCTCTACCACAGTGAGAGTTTATAAAGCTGTTGTTAAGATGTGAGTAGTTCTTGTTGACCATGAGCAGATTGCACAAGGTTTGCTTTCACCTTGTTAACTCATGCTGTGTTGGTTAATGGTCCCCAAAATGGCCCATTGGTTTTTGGCTACATACTTATTTTTACACTGAGGGAGCAGAGTTTATATTGCACTAATGTGAAGCTACGCTAGATTAAGTTTTAGTATGTCTCCTTTCCTTCCAAGCCATCTCTATTAGACCTCTGTTTCAGCCACCATCATAAAATGTAATTCAGTCAGGAACACTCTCCTCATAGATTTTATTGACTTGCTTTGGCTTTCCAGGGAGTGCATTGTAAGGCAAAGTCCCCCCATATGGGTAAATACATGTAGATTTAATGGGAGGAGTCTTGGACAGAGGGGGCGGCGTTTGCAGATATGCTAAAATACATTCCTTATCATCAGGTAGAGTTGCTATTGGTTGAGTGGGATTGGACACTATGAGTCGAGAAATGCCTTAAACAGTGCCATACTTCTCAGCCTTTAAACAATGAATGCTAAAAAAGAAATCCATGAATCAGTCTAATTTATGGAGGTAAAAAGCTAAGGTTTGATAGTTTAAGTTTTGTCAAATTTCAGTGGAGATGTACAGAGATTCTGCTGTAACAGCTATGCTATCATTGGATAAAGCTATCCTAATGTCGTTCTTCTAAATATCCTTTATAATAAAGACTTGAGGTCTTATTTTTCACAGTTACATCTATGATATCAAGGAGACACTGACATGTTAATGTGGAACATCCAGGGATTAAATGTCAAGATATAATAATTTCAAGCCTTACCACAAATATAAGAGGTGAATTAACCCCAGCATACAGTACATCACTAGAAATATAAGTGGTATCAATCCAGCTTCTTTCCTACCAGGCTAGAAATGTGTAATGTTCCATTTTTTCCAAGATGTTTTCCTAGAATTATAAATCATCATTTTAATTCTTTTCTTCTTTTTTTTTTGCAATTGAATGGTGCGACCAGCTTTCATGTTAATCACCTCTTCTTTCCCTCGTGTCCTCTCAGCTTCCATCCAGTCGTTTCCGGTTTTTGTCATGGCACCGCCTGGAGCAGTGTGATGTCACAGGTGACCAGCTGACCTGCCCCAGAGTCAGAGAAGGTCAGGATCATTTTGACTACAAGAGAACAAGTTATCCTTTCTCTTTTTGGAAATATCCACCCAGACACAAAACTGGTTACATTGAATCATCTGATAGAGGAGGAAGAGTGATTTGATTAATGAACTGTTAGAAAACACTGCAAACTGAAATCGAAGCAGTTTTTAGGTATCATTTTAATAGAATTTGATTTATTGGACTTAATATGAGCCACATAGATCTGTAAAGCCCAAAAAAGGTTTTATTTCAGTATGTTTAAAGATAAAATTATGCCTGAATTTGTTGTAAAGAGCAACAAACTTTCAGAAATGGGTTAAGAAAAATGTTCTTGTAAAGTTTCTTGAAATTTTTGTCATAATAACATAAATAAAACATTTTTCCTTCTACTTGTGAGGTGAATGTGGGCCATATTAAGACAAATTACATCATTTTGCCCCATATTAAAATAAAAAAACTTGCTTTGATTTCTTTTTCTTTCTTTTTTATTTTATTTTCAGATTTCAGGGATGTTCTTGTCCCTGTAGTGTTCTTACTCCTGCACTGTTCACATCCGCTGATGTAGATGTGGTTTTGACATTTTCTTTAAAAGGGCCAACAGAAGAGGAGGTTTTTGAAAGAGAGGGGGATGACATCTGTTTGGAGCAAGCAAGAAAAAGAAGAGAGGAAGGACGACAGAGATGGGAAGAGAGGCTTCAGGAAAACTGGGAAAACTGTACAGTAAGTTAACTCATAAAATGATCAGCATGTAAAAGTTAACAAAGGATTGCAGGGAGAAGTCAAGAAGAGTCTCACACGTCTTCTTCTAGGAGTTGAATCTGTCCTACCAGAACTTGGGTGATCCCTTCCAGCAGGAGAACTTCCTGCGGATTCTCCGCCGGCTGATCCGTGTTGAGAAGCTGCAACTGGTTGACAACTCCCTGACCAACCTGAGCTCTGTGCGTTTGCCAAGGTGTGAACCACACTTCCCAGACTGCACCCTGACTCAACTCTATCTCACCTGTAGAGCAGCCAGCATGAATGAAATTGAATGTGTTCTTCCATTTATACTTTTTCCATACTGAAAAATGTCCTTTTAGGAAGACCATCCACAGAAGAAAACTAAGCCATGTTTATGTTTTTGCTCTGCCAGGTGTAGGATGTTAAACCTGCAGCGTAACCGCCTGGTTTGTCTGCGCCAGCTGCCAAAGCTCCCAGCCATTGAGCACCTTTGTCTGTCTGAGAATGCCATCAGCTCCTTGGGGGGACTGGGGACTCTGGGGAACAGCCCTCTCCGCTCCCTTAACCTCATCCAGAACCCAGTGACCTTCACTCAGGATTACCGTGCACGGTGAGCACTTGAAGAAAGTGCCTTCTTGCAGAGGAAAAGAAATGATAAATTGAGAGAGAGAAAGGTTAATATATGGTTGATTAAATTCAATTCTCTTGCTCTGCTGTCTCTCTTTACAGAGTTTTTTTCTGCTTGCCAAAGCTGGAGATGCTGGATGGAATCCCTAAACTGCCAGAAGATTGTCTGCCTACCAGACTACATTTCCCAGAAAGCACCAGGATGTGCAACATTTTGTGACAGTGATATCTACCAAACAAATATTGCCCCATACTCTGCCTTACACTTGAAGCTATGTCAAGACTTGAACAAAACTTGGATAACAAAGGGCTGCTCAGAGAAAAACGAGACACTGATACAAAAAAAACGTGTTTCAAGTAGGGTTGCAATATTCCATGAATTTCCAAAGTTTGTAACTTTCTGTGGGAATTTTTCAGAAGTTAGGTGGAATTAATTTGAACTTTCAGGGAATTTATAGTAGCTGCTTTTACTTGGTCATATATTTGTAAAAGTAATACACATTTTGTTTTCTTTTTATTTTTTAATTATCTAAATTAATTTTCAGAGAATTTTCCCTGAGTCTAAGTGTCATAAATATAGGCATGAGAATTTGAGAAAAGCAAACATACAAGCAAATATGCCTGATACAATAGTTATAGATAACAGTTTTTAGAACTGTTGAACTTCAATGGTTTCTTCCACCAAACAGCAAAAACCATAACTGGTGAAAAATCAAAGAAGTTTAGGTATTTATGATAGCCAAGATATATTTGTTATGTTCTCTAAAAGTTCTACACATTTTTATGAGAATTCTTAATTTGACTCAAATGTGTCCATTACTTAAAATAAAACAACACCAACAAAGTACTATCTCCGAAAACTTACTTTGATAAGACTCAGACTCCAGATCCAGAAATTAGGTCTGGATTGAAATGCTGTAGACTAGTGAAGCAATATTTGACGATCAAATGTGTTGGGAATTATTGGTGCACTGGATTCCTGGTATACACTTGAATTTGCATTCAACCATGTTGTTTCAACCACGATCATTTTTGAAAACCCCATTCACAGTTTCAAATACAGTTTCATTTTATTCAGCGGGCGCTTTTGTCCAGAGCGACGTGCAACACAAGCAAGAATTCAGACAGAAGGAAAACCTATAGTTAGTGCGACAACAGTGCTACAAGTTATTGGGCTGCAGGTGCTACCATTAAGTGCAGGAAGAATTATCTAGCCAACAAACCACAATTGATTGCTTCAACAATATACTTCAACCTTCAACAACAACATTTGAGTTAATAAGGGGAAAAAAATAAGAAAGAAAAGAAAAGAGACAAAAATTCCTAAAACTTCCAAGCCAAAATTTCCCAGTAAGACGACAACAAAACCTTGAAAACTTCCCATATTCCCAAGTTAAAATTCCCATGGAATATTTAAGAAAACTTTACTGAAATTTACTGGAAATGTTTCATCCCTTTGCAACCCGTTAGTTTCAAGGCAATGCAAAATATTGAAATCAGATCATGCTGTACAAATGGTGTTGGTTATCCTTATTTATTTTCTTTTTCAAAGTTTTTTTCACTTATTTTTTTAAGAGTAAATGGAGATAAAAATAACTTAAAGTGTAGCTGTTTTTATTTCAATTTACAGTCATTGGTAACTGGACTGGGAACACATCTGGTGTGTTTTGGTCATTTGTGAATCTTGATTATGTCCTGCCAGCAATTTATCAAGCAGAGCAAACGTAACCTCTCTCTTCGTTTTATTTATAGACTCACAAGTTTGTCATTATAACAAACAACTTAGCTCATGTTTTAGACTTTAGCCCAAGCACTCTCCTGTTCAGCTTTCTTTTGCCCTTCTGTCCTTTTTCTTTTCACAGTCCAGCTCCAGTCTCCCCCTCTTCAAGGAAAAAAGACAGATTTTGCTTCTGACATGGTCAACTCACTTTTCACTGCTAAACTTTTCTGGCTAATGTAGTGTCATCAAAGTGACTCTCTGTTCTCGTGTAGAAAATCCAGTACATTTGTTTTCTCCTTGAAAAGTCCAGCTCGACCACAGATACTGAGAGATACAATTTGGAAATAACCAACTTTGGAGCCTATAATCTTATTTTAAATGGTTTAAATTATAAAAGTGAGACTTTTTCAAGGTCACAGCCACAATGTGTTTGCGAGACTTCATTCACTCGCTGTGTCTATTGTACATGTGTTATATCTGAAACCACAAACATGACATCCACTGAGAGGCTTATCAAACATTCAGTGTCCAGGCTCCCAGGGATAATGGCCTTTTGTGTCCTCTGACTGACCGGGTAATGACCCATAAGCAGTCGGTCACATACATACACAAGCCCACATAATCATGCACACAATGAGAGATTTACAGGATGTACAGTGGCAAGTGAGATAACTTTAAAAGCACCAATGCAGCACAGGCTGCCCTGAAGTCATACATCAAACACTGCTGCAGGGGTTACACACATTGCCCCTCTTCTGTCTGAGCCAGAGGTGATTTATTCATACACTGCAGCAGCGTATTCTTTAATAGAGGTTTCATTTTCAGCCTTGCACCTGAAACATAAACACACTTTGTTATCTGATACTGCACAACACCATTATGAATACTTGAACACACGTCTCGAGTATGAGCTGGTGCACACACAAACAGCCCTTGCCTTCTTTTCGCTCACAGCAACGCGGAGAGACTATTAAGGCAGCTGATATCTAACAAGCATGCAGCACGGCACGAACTGCCAGTTACATGCCTCATTGGGGTTTGTTTAAGTGTGGTAGATTGTTTGTGCGGTTGCGTGTTCTCTGTGTGGAGATGGAGGGAGAACTGCAGCTGGTGAATGAGAGAGTCTGCAAAGAGGGAAAGAGTATAATGAGCTTGCTGGATTCTAGTGAGCAGCAAAGCAGATCCAGGTCAAGAAGAGGAGGAAGTGATGCTTTCAAGATGATGTTGGTTATCTTTGTAGCTCATTTGTATGCCAGGAGTAAAAATAGGAAAGGCTTTTGAGTGGATTTTCAAAAACACGTGGGAGGAAAATGGATATATTGCATCGCTTGGAGTCTGCTTTCAAGTAATGGTGCACTAGTGTTAAGTGGAGGATTTGGTGGCAGTTGTGTGGGCATGCATCTCGAGGTAGACTCCAGCTCCTGGTGTTAAAATTGTTCATGGCATGTAATTCACCCCCTGGAGTAGTGATGGAAGGAGTGCATGAATGTGAGGAATGAGGAGGAGTTTACCTCCCTGTCTCTGTAAGAATGTGTGTGTACATGTGTGTCTCCCTAAGGCCTGCTATTAGCACAGTAATGAGACACCTGTTGCTCATGTACTCCTCCAGCATCCCACAATCCCTCAGGGGAGATCAACAATCTCGCAGCATCAGGGTGGCATGATGACAGGAAGACAGAGTGAAGAGGGGGAGGACGAAGACACAGACACAGTGAGAGGCAGAAAAGGAGAGATGACAGGAAGGAGAAGAGGAGCAGAAAATAGAGAGCAGGAGGAGGGATGATTTGATTGAGACTGTTCTTGGGACAAATGTTGTTCATTAGGGGTAATTGCCTTTCTCGGTTAACCTCCTCTGATTTGATTTTCCATTTCATTGTTTTGTTGGTTCATTTCCAAAGAGAGAAGGTTAACACACAATATTCTCACCTCTCTAATCTTAACCAAGGAGGAGCAGAGGCAGCAGGATTCTATATTCTGGAGTACCCCGATTCTCCAGGTGCTGCATGGGTGCTGAAGCAATCCTACCAGCAGTTTAGAGGGGACTGCTGCCAGCTGAGTTTTGCATATTTTGAAAAATATTTATGTTGAACACCTGGTAACAACTTGCCTGAAGTACCATTGACTTAGTCTGTGTTAATGGTTTGACCTTGCTAAAATACTGACAAGATTTACCATTGTTTTCTATTAATAGTTTTAATGACTAATTGCTAACCATGCTCATAATGTTTTCCAATTTGTAAAACAATGATAAAATAGTACAGTATATTAATATTTTCTGATGTCTTGATTATTGTTACTCGTTTCTGGCAAGTTTTGTTTTCAACCATTAAGATTTTAATTAGCCAGGATTTACCCATCATTATAAGACAAAAGCCCAAATCTTGGCTCTGATAAAAGTTCTTCTGACTACTTTTTTTTATTTAATTAGGGATGCAAATTGAGAATTCTGTGATTAACTCTAAGCAAAGCATAATTTTTTTTATTTTTCCTAAGTTCTGACTACAAATTTTTTAAAATCATCTTTTGACTTAAGCCTTAAAATTCTACAAAGTCAAAAACTGTACAAATCCTGATATATCCCCCTAAATCGTAAGTATGGTCAGAATTATGACTTTTTTCAGACTTTAGAAAATAAAGATGTAATTCTGAGATTAATTTGAGATTCCGACTTTTTTTCTCTGAATCTTAAATACTAAAAATTTTGTCTTTATTGGAAAAGAAAAGAAAAAAATCTCACTTTCTCCCCAGAATGCATGAAAGGAGTTCTACAGAGAAAGACACAATAAAAAGTTTAAAGTTCCAATTTAGATTTTCTTTCTTTACCAGAAGCCTGGGAACAATTACAATTGTGAGCAAAATTTCTCAAGACTCTGATTAAAGTTAGAAAAAAATAAATAAAACTTTTCCCCAAAATATTTTCACAGATCCTCATCCTGTTTGCAAAAAGCCTTGTTGGCAGACCTTTTTTTTTTTTTTTTTTTATTAATTTATATTAAGCAGGATTTGAACAGGAGCTCTAGGAATCTACCACCCAAACTGAATCCTGTTGATTTTGTGGCATTTTCAAAACAGGTGAAAAAAAATGTATTAGAGCGCATAATAGGTGCTCACCTGGGGATAATGATGGCAGATGTAGGCCATTCAGCGTTTCTACTTCCTGTGCATGTGACTGGAAAAGGATATGTGTAATTACCAGAGGTTGTTTATTTTGTGATTTTTAATTGTCTTCATAGATATTAACAATTCAGCAAAAAAAAAAAAAAGAGAGAACAGTGCAAGATTTGACAACACAATCACTGAAATCCTTCAACCTCTTTATTTCACACACAGACACCATTTAAGGTGACAGACGTAGTTCATTACCATGACATCCCAATATTTGTATCAAATACGACCCCTGGAAAATGTACAAATCATCATCATGTCTTAATCTACACTTTTTGCAACAGTATACTAAAGATTTTGCAGAAAATTGCATAAAGTTTGTGAATCTTATTCACACCAGCAGTCAAGATGAAACAGTCCTCCATGTAAGGTTGTGCTGACGCAATACGCTAGAAGCTTAGCGGGGCCTGGCATGCTCCTATCGCTCCTGCCTCGCTGATATGCTTGAATTGAAAGATGACTAAGACCTAGAAGAGATTTATAAGAATATAAAGGCACATGTCAGTGTGACACTTTCAGTAAAGAACAGCTCCAGCAGAAAAGTCTCTTTGATCCACACCTGTAGTAACATACGGTGAAAAACTCCTTTGTATCAACATAAGGCAAGTATGGCACAAAGCAGTTCAGTCAGAGAAATAAAAGGACATTTTGCACCTTTTCATGATTGTCAGAGATGTTACAATCAACAATAAATAACAGCAAACAACTTGATTGGAATGACAAGATGTAAATTAAAATTTCAACACTAAAAAATCCAAATGTCTGCATAAAATACCATAAAAGGTTTGAAAACAAGGACATCAGAGTAACATAATTTATCTTTCTCCACACATACTGAAGACAGTGTGTGAGAAAAGTACATTCTCTGCCCGTCTGTAGCTGAAACAGAATCAGGCGGACGTGTGAGAGCAAAGAGAAGCAGATGAGTTAAAAAAATACAGTATACACCCTGACATTTCCTGTCCGTTCCCACAGTGTAAGCTGCTCAGCTCCATCTCTACAGTTTCTGAGCAGAGGCCTATCCTCCAGACATGACATCACTATTTTCCAAACTGGCTTTTGAATGGATGGCTGGGATTATTCCTTGGGGAAACAAAGACCTGATGGGCTCCAAGGGCGGCTGAAAAAAAGGCACTGCATTGAGTCCATGTCTATACCCGCCTTACATCTCCGCCCTCTGATTGGTTCCTTTGTTCTGACCAGCTGTGTCCTCTTCTGCTTCCTCCTCTTCCTCTTCGTAGTTTTCTTCCTCATTCTCCACTCCTTTACCATGAGGCCCCTCCTTTCTTGGTCCTTCTTGGTTTTTAACTACATCCTGGAAAACACATCAAACACAACAAGGTCATCCATGAAACATTGCTTTTGTGAATTTAACTCGATTTCATTTAAACCTTCAAAAGACAAGGACAATCTATACTGACCTGACATACTGGGAAAACTTAACCCTCTCTGTCTGTCAACCCCCCTCCTCCTTTTCTCTCTATACTTCTCTCTCTACTATCTGTCTCTCTCTCTCTTACCCCAACACAGTCGAGGCAGATGTCTGTCTAACATGAGTCTGGTTCTGTCCGAGATTTCTGCCTGTTAAAGGGAAGTTTTTCCTTGCCATTGTAACTTGCTAAATGCTGCAAAGTCCTGTACTCATGGTGGATTAAGATAAGACTCCTTATCTTGTCTTGATGTTGGGTTTCTCCTAATAACATTTTATTAACATTTACGGGTCTAGACCTGTGAATGTTTTTGTAAAGTGTCTTGAGATAGCGTTTGTTATGATTTGGCGCTATACACATAAAGACTGATTCATTGATTGATTAATTGATTGAAAACTTTCAGATATAAAAGCCTAAAAATTATGGTTCAGTGTTCTCATCTATGGTTTGAACATTAGCAAGAAAAAAAGCCCTTTGTTGTATTTTACATAAAAAGAAAAAAAATGCTTTCAGGTTTAGCAAAAACAGCATGCAGCAGATTTATTCCAATCTATTAACTACATTTTTACACTTTTTTTTTTTTTTTTACCTTTTTCTTCAAGAATTCTGACTTTTTCTCACAATTTCCAAAACATTCTAATTGATTTCTTTACGTTTTTTATTTTAAAAAAAGATTCATAATCTTACATTTATTTACGAAAAATTTTGACTTTAATCTTAGACTTTTGACTAATTTCACAAAGTTAACTTTTCCTCAGTATGTGTGATGTCTAAACTTCCAGAACTCAAACTTTTTCCTTGAGAATTTTGGCTTTAGTCTGACTTATTTCCCACACTTCACTTTTTCTTACTTAAAAAAAGTGAAAGTCCATTTTTTTGACACAATGTTATCCTTAATTTCAGAAATGACTTTTTTCTAACAATTTTAATTATTTTCTAAGAATTCTGACTTTTTAAAAATATTTCTTACTTTTTAATTAGATTTGTGATATAAAAAAAATCTTCAAATTCTGGCTGTTACTGTTAGAATTTTGTCCTTCTTTCTCACAGAATTCTTATCAAAGACTTAAAAAAGTTTTTTTCTTGTCTTTCCTTTCTTCCTTTTTTTTTGGGTTGCTCCTAACCTCTTCTGTAAAACTTGCAAACACATTTTATGTTGAAGTAGTTAGGGCTAGTTTTCTATTAACAGAAGCAACACCTGCATTCAGGATTGACTGAAACACCAAGTGTGGAGCAGTGGATGAATGAACCTGAATGAAGTAAATGCTCCACTGAGCTCAAATTACAGAGAAACACTAGATCGTTCTCTCAGGAGGTGACACGCAACAACAAGTTGTGGGGAATAAGAGCCACACAGATACACAGTCATATCATATTATATTCAGCCAGGTAACCATTTCACTTTGTCATCGGCAAAGAAACATTATTCTGATACGCTCATCAAAGTTTTAAAAATCATCTCATAGTAGCAATGATAAGATTGAGAGGCTGCAACATCTTTCACACAGATTTTCACTAAGATCACTTGTTGTTCATGTGGAAAAACAAACTAAAAGTTATACATAAGCCAATATCCTTGATCACTGGGGTTAGGAGTTGGGGTCAGTTTCACATCAGAGAGTAAAAAAAAAGGCTAAAATGCCTTGCTCAAGGACACTGAATCCAGTTGTATTTCTCAGTATCATTTCTCAACTTTACAGATCATACCACTTCCCATATTAACTTCTTCTTACAAACACTGGCCTTTGAGTACAGTTGTAAAAGTGTTATAGAATATCCAACATTAGCTTTGATTGATTTGACAGAAAGTCTAAACAGATTTCCTCTCACAGGCAAATTAAATAAAAGGAAGCTGGGCTTGAAACCAGAGACCCAACAGACTCAACACCTGATCTCCCTCATTTATCAGAACATGCTCAGGGGAGGGTTCAAGTTACAGGGACAAAACACAGACAAGGACACACACAGGGTAACACAACTTCATCCCTGTGTGAGTCCGACAGAGCTGGTACCTCAGTGTTGAAGGTATTACTTTTCGGATGTGATCCCAGCTCATTTGAACAGGTAGAATGTGAAATGAACTGAGATAATATGATTTAGAGACAATGTGGCGAATGAGGATTCTGAAGTTTTAGTTATAAAGTACATTTCTAAGCTTTTCATCACTTTTATTTGACTGTCCGGGGATAAAGGAATGCAAGTAACCCTGAGGAGAAAAAAAGGTTTGACTTCGGTTTCTCATAAAGGAACCAACCTGTTCTATGTTTTCCTCGTTGTATGGATCTTCTCCTTCCTCCTCCACCTCATCCTCTCTCTTCGGCCCACCAGCTATGTCCTCCTGGGCCTTCAGGACACAAACACGACGTCAAAAAAAATAATTTCAAGAGCTAACTAAAGAGGATAGGGGTCATGAAATATATATGTTTTGGAGGTTAGACCAGTGAAAATTTTTTTCTTAAATACTACTTTTGTAATACTTTTGAAATGAGTAAAATTTAATTGGGATTCGTGGATTAAATCCAGAATTCTGACTTTGTTTTGGAGGTCTGAAAAAAATAAGGATACTGAAAAAAAGTGACAGCATAAGAATTTCAAGCTTTTTCAGTATTCTACTTTTTTTATCACTCAATTTCCCCCCCCCCAGAATTCTGACTTAAATCTTAAAACACACACACCTTGATTTTTTTTGCCAGAATTCAGACATTTGGTTTAGAATTTTGACCTTTTTTCAATTTTGACTTTTTGTTTAGAATTTTAACTTTTTTTCAATTTTGACTTTTTGTTTGGAATTTTGACTTTCATCTCACAATTCTACTCATTTCTCAGAATTTCTCGAATTTCTGAGATTTCTGATTAAAAATGTCTCAGAACTCTGACTTTTTTCTTTCTTTTTTTTTTTTTTTTTTTTTTTTACAAAACTTTGACTTTAAAGACAGAATTCTGACATTTCTATCAATAAATTGCAACTTTTCTCTTAGAATAAAGTCAACAATATGCAAGTTCTTACATTTTGTTGGAATTTTCACTTTTTTTCCTTTGAGTACTGATTATTTTTTAACTGGTCTTAACTCTAACATATTTCTTGTGTCTTTATCCTCTCCCATAAACTTTCAAACATTAATTAACTGAAAGAGGTTAAGGTGAGTTTCAAACAGTATTTGTTTCTGATGCCTGTAGCAATTTATGAGCATTGGTGTCACACACCTCGTCCTCTACTTCCTCCTGATACTGGTCATCCAGTGTGTCTTCTTGTTGATCTGGGTTTCCAGCCATCTACATCCAAACAAAAGGCTTAAGTTAAAACACCACTTCAAACATTTTAACACATACATCCTGAGGTTCCTTCCCTTCCTCAGCCTCTACCTCACTGACATTTGGCAAACTTCTCCCATTTTTATTTCTCACCACTAGTTCTTCCTCTACAGCAGGTTGTTCGGGCCTCTTATGTGTGTCTACATGTTGAGCTGGAGCTGCAGGCTCTTCCTCCTCCTCTCCCACCTCCTCTTCCTCTACTGTAACCCTGTGCTGTGGTCGTTCATCTTCGGCCTCTTCAAACTCATCCTCTCCTTGGTTGTTAGGATCATCCTCAGGGTCCAGCTCACCCTCTGCAGCACCCTACAGAGGATAAGAAAGCAGTATTTGCTTTAAAGAAAGGCTTGAATGTCTCTTGACATTAAAGTAGGAGCAGGAGATATGTAAGAGTGTGACAAAGTGCAGTGGATCATTCATAAAAAGTGACTGTGGCAGTAAGTGTGCTTTAATCTTCTATTAATTGCCTTATTGCTATTCAGGAGATTTCACAGATCACTGCTCTGACAGACAGGTGGGTGATGAATGTGCCAGAGGAGGAAAGTGGACGGGAGGATGAAAAAGAATCAATGTGTGGATGGATGGATGGCTGAATGGACGTATGACACACGATACACTGCTGTGAATGTTAAGAGACTGAATGTGCTGACAGAATAGACAGCTAATGAGGATGCATGTGTTAACAGATGGTATTCACCTGCTGATGTGGAGGCACTCTGTGATCTGCTTCCTGTCCTTCCTCCTCCTCATGTAACATGTGAACATCTCTCTCTGTGTACAAAGAAAATCAAAATTACATGAATGATTAAAAAAATAAATGATGGAATGATAAAGTGATTTGGCTGTTTGGTAATCTCTCTTTCTCACCTTCCTCATCATCAGTGTGTCGGCCCTCCTCTCCCTGAACAATGTCATTGTCCATATTCTCATACTCCGTTCTCTTCCTGGTAAGAGTGGTGAACATAACATCTTTGTTAAAGTGAGTTTTCTTAATTTGTGCTTACTCTTTGTGCACGATATCAAGTTTGAACTGCTCTGACCTCTGGTTCTCCTCCCTCATTAGCTGCTCTTTTCTATCCAGCTCCCTGTTGTGCTGCTGCTCCCTCTCCTTTTCCTCCTTCAGCCTCTGCTCCCTCTCCTTCAGCACCCGTTCTCTCTGAGCCTGCAGGGCCTCCTGATGCAGCTGGATCTGCCTGCGCTCTGTGGCCCTCTGAGCCTCCAGACGCTGCTGCTCCTGCTGCTGCTCGTACGCTGACTTTACTCGCTCGACTTCAGCGTGGGCCTCGTGTTGGAGCTGGGGTCCCTTTTGAGAAGGCAAAGAGTGGAAAACAAAGGAGTTTATTTTATGCTTTGAAAGACTTTACAAGATGATGATGATGCTCTGCTCTACAAGCAGATTTTTTTCTGTGAACCAGTTCTGACCGGTTGTGGCTGGCGTCTCTGAAGATCCAGTGCATTCTCATCTGGCTGTTCTGGCTCTGGCTCCTCCTCTTCCTCCTGTTGCTCATCCTGAGGCTGATCTGGGTCCTCCTCCAGCTTCTGAGGCTGTCCAGCTTGAGCCATCTCCTCCTCTGCCAGCTCCCTCCTCCTCTCTGCTTCTCCCTCTCCATCCTCCTCTTTTTCTGACACTGTATTCTGGGCCTGAGCATGTGGCTCCTCTGCTTGATTGTTTAACTGAAACGAAAGATAATTTTTTTCACATGTTTCGATCATTACTCTATCACTAAATTAAAAAAGATCCCAAGGATTCCACGTTACCCTGGATTCAGTGTCCTGATGATCTCCCTGGTGGGCTGGTTCCTCCTTGTGAGCCTGATCCAGTGTGTTTGCTGGCTGGGCTTCGTGACCATGGGACTGAGCTGCTAAGGCCGCTGCTTGTGGCTGCTGGAGTGAAGGGTTTTTCTCAGGCTCTCTCTGATTAGGCACCCTGTTCAGGGACTCTTTCAGTTGCTTATACTCATTCACCTGCACCTACAAGACACAAAAGATACAACTAAAGCAAGGCTTCATGAGAATTTCTGTGCACACACCTTAACTGTATAACCAGGCTAGACAGGATGAATTCTACATTTATTTTCTTTCTTTTTTTTTGCTTAATTCCTCTCTCCTCTCTTGGTCGGGCTCCACTCTGTGCATTATGTCTCTCCGACTGATGGAACGGACTGGCAGTAAATGCTCTGCTCAGACAGCCCTGACTAACTCAAACACCCTGGAGTCAAGGAAAGAGTTTTGAGCGTGTGTGTGTGTAGGTGTTAGAGAAAGAGACAGGGTATGCTTGTCCAACCAGAAGCACTGATGTAAAACAGGACAGGCTTCAAAATAAAATACCAAATGAAGTCAGGAAGAGGGAGGGGGTAGAGAGGATATGGAGCAGGGTGAGGTCCCATCAATAAATGTACTTGGGAAAGAGGAGAGTGTTAAAAATACATCTGAGTATTGTACATTTAGTGAACCACTCAGGCATTTCAAAGGTCAGTCTGGGAGAAAAGCGGCACCATGTGATCTAATCAACCAAAACTATTTTTTTCTTCTTCACACTCTAATGCAGAACATTTCATATGTTACTGTGAAGTTAAAACAAGAGTTAAAGGAAGGTCGTGAGGAATGCACATGACAGGAAATGTGTGTGATGCAACAGATCAGCAGGAATCAGCTGTTGCTTTTGAGGCTTTATAAAAATACATCCATGTACCTGTGCAACAGCAAGCGCACTCTTGTGGTCTTGCAGTGACAGTGCAAGCTGATCATGGGCAACCTTCAGATCCTGATGCCGAACCTGAAAACCCAAGCGTAACCCAAAAGCATAAATTCACTTTTTTCAAAGAAGATGCAAATGACTTTAATCACATTACTTTATTTTATTTTTCTAAATATTCATGGTTTTGTATCACCTGTGCATCCTGTAGCTGTGTGTGGATGTCATGGTGGGCTTTCCTCAGCTGTTTATTTTCCTCTCTTAGGTTATATACATTATCTGCAATCAAGAAGAGACAAAAAGAAAACCTCTTTAATACAAACTGGTTTTCTAACAGTAAGCTATCAGTCTGCATGCAGAGCACATAGACAGTGTTTGGCTTCAGACATGCAGTATTTTACTGAGTCAGGAGATGGAGACAGAGTGAAGAGTTTAATCATCATGTGTGACCATGAGTACCTTTGAGCTGGGAGATTTCCCCCTCTTTGGCTTGCTGCAGTTTCTCATAGTGCACTCTGTGTTCGTCCAGCAGCCTGTTGTGGCTCTCACCCTGGACTTGGTGTTGGTCCTGAAGCTCATAGTACTGCTTCTTCAGGTCGTCGTGTTGATTCTGACAGAAAGAAAGGCAATCATCAATATTCAGTCTGTTTTATCAGCGTCAAAAAAGACATTAATCAGAGCAAAAGGAAAAACATTGGCTCAAACTTTAGCCTTACACCACTGACAGGAAGAGTGAAATGAGCTCGGTTATGGAAAGTGTGTGTGGTTATGAAAAACAGGAAAGATTACGGATGAGGATGTCAGCATTGACAGAAACAGTAGAGCATATGTTTGTGTATGACTTCATCAAAATGAACTGTACCTTTAACATCTGATGCTGCACTTGAAGAGAATTGAACCTGCTGTTGGAGTCTTGCTGTTTAGAAAAAGAAGCAACAAAGAGGTTTGATAACAATGAAAAAAGTAAACTATGGAAATTGTAGTGAGTTTTATGATGTTCTAAAGGGGATATTTCATTTGCATTAATTTGTAATTGTTGTTTTTGTGCCAAGGGAATGGGTTTTGTTGATACAAACAGAACATTATTTTGGTGTGGTGTTCGGCTGCAGATTTTTGGGACTTGTATGAGTTTCTGGGGCAGGGATGGCCAACCTGCGGCTCGCAAACCGCATGTGGCTCTTTGCCTCCCGGTGTGTGGCTTTTCGATCCATTCATAAAAATATATATAAATATATTGTTATGGGTAGTGGTGTGCCGTTCAGTCTAAAATATAGATATATTGGTGCCAATACTGGGATCAGTATTGGTCAATACTTAGCTGATGAGATTGATACTTAAGTTTCAGTTTCTCTTCTCTACATGTGTTCCTCTCAATCGCTCATATATAGATAGATAGATAGATAGATAGATAGATAGATAGATAGATAGATAGAGAGATAGAGAGATAGATAGATAGATAGATAGATAGATAGATAGATAGATAGATAGATAGATAGATAGATAGATAGATAGATAGATAAAGATTGATTGAACTTTGTCTCTTCTGCAGTAAAAACAGAAATTTGTCTTTGGCTTGGCTCCATGTACATATTTAAAGACGCTTACAAACCCACTAACTCTTGCTTTGAAAATTGGAAATGTTCTGATTTTTATTCTATGTCATTTCATTTATGTGTGAGAGGAAGTGCGTTCTTAAGACCACATGTGATGTGGCTCTTTGTAGTACCACTGTAATTTTTGTGGCTCTAGGTCTCTGACAGGTTGGCCACCCCTGTACTGGGGCATTGGGAGGGAAATGAATTGAACTGCAGTTCAATTAAACAATAGCCAGCAATGGGGTCACACAGTTTTTTAAACCGTGTCTGTGTTTTGTAGGATACATGAAATTTCTGGTTATACTGAAGCATCTGGGTAATTTTGTGACATTTTTTTGTTTTTTTGTGTTTTGAACTTAAAGAGACGTGAGGTGGATTAATGCTGCAAGACACAAGAAGACGTGTATACACGACTACCAGCTAGCCAACAGTTTTTGACTCTTACACCTGTAGTACCTCTTTGTGAAAAACTTTTTTGCCTCTGTCTAAAATACTTCATTTCAGCTGCTGTCTCTTTAAGGCTTCCTGCTCTACAAACCCCCTTCCCTCTGATTGGCCAGCCCTGGGTAGGGGACAAAAACTACAGGCAGACCTTTTTATGTTTTAGGCCTTCTACCTTCAGTTAGGAAATCTTTTTATACTTTTGCAATGACCTCATCATCTCATCATGTATTAACACTATATGTAAAGAAAGCAATGATATTACAGATGCTTTACATTTTGACAAAGAGGCATGCAGTCTGTACAAAATGAAAAAAGATAAAAGACAAATGAAAACATGATAAAAGTTGTGTGCTATTTTAATAGTAAGTACAAGATGAAACTCACCTTCTCCTTATTGAGTGACTGCTGTGCTTCTAGTTTATAAACCAAATAATCTATAAACAGAAACAGAATGTTATTTTACATTACATTGGAGTGTTGATTTGTTTGACTGTTTAGTGTGTCATATTCTATGCTGTCCCAGAATAAGGAATGAAACCCCCATAGTGTCCCAAACAGAGTGAGTGTTGAGAACAGAGCATTATTTTTCTCACCTTCTTTGGCCTTTTTGTGCTCAAGCCTCTCCTTCTGTAGGGACTTCTCTAACCTGGAGCGATGCTCGTACACCACTGAACACAGATAGAGGTACAGAGGGGGATAAATAGAGGGAGGGAAAAAGAAAAAGAGGTTTGATGAGTGGCCTAAAGAGTGCTTTAATAAACGCACAAAGTAAATGCTCCTACAAAGAGTCTTTTGAACTCAGAATTTGGCTGAAGAAGTGTATTTCATGGCTGATTTGTGAGTTTGAGTGAGACTGTGATATTTGTTTAACCAGACTGAGATTTTGTACGTGACAGCTCCAACGCTGGCGAAAAGTTGTGGTATTCGTCACGACACTGGTGGTCTAAATGTGTTTACAAGTACAAGAAGTGTGGTTCTGTCTGCTGCTTAGTGTCAGCACAACTAAGGAGGACAAGAGATAGTTATTTATTAAAGGGACTAAGGATATTAATGTTTGAACGGTGAGTGAATGATCAACAGTGTCAACACCACTGACAGTAGACAGAAAAGCCCGAATTTCATGAACTGAGATTTTTTTTGACTCCATCAGCTGTTCTCTCTAACTTTTAATCATATCAAACTGATTTGTATTCTTTCTATTTTTCATACAAATCAAATTTTGGATGAAGAAGGAAATAAACCAAGTAAGAAAGAATATAATACGAAGAAACCAAAGTAATCCTGGTGCAGGAAAAATAAAGATAGAGGGATAAAATCAGCATAATACTCTTTTCTGAAGCCAATAGCTACACACACACAAACCGTAACAAACGCATCAGTAATGTCACATTTGTATGCTTCAGCTTTTTTTCCCTCTTTTAACACTTTGCTTTAAGCCTCAGTAATTAAGAAATCTGCAAAATGTTGATTTGAGAAAAAAATTCTCCAGCAAATCTGAACAGAAACCGTCTCTGCAGGCTCAGCGTGTGCGCTCGAGTGTGTGTGTGTGTGTGTGTGTGTGTGTGTCTGTGCTTATACACATTCTGGCAAAAAAAGGAAATTGGGGCAAGTAACAAACAAATGAAACCGAGCAGGAAGGAAGCGCTGCGGATATGAAAAGAAAAAAATATTTCAATGAGATTCAAACTGCAAAAGTATTCTTACATAAAGAGGACATTTATGAAAGTCTCAGCATGGAAACACACAAACAGTTGTGGCATCCATCTAAGTGAATGCACTCTGTTGAAAGTGACTAGACTTCAAATTGAGTGTATGAATGAGCTTTTCTCCCGTCTATTTCTTTAGTTAAATTTTAAGGCCTCAGCACTGTTGTCATAACCCGACCTGCAAAGACTCGTGTCATTACTCTGCTTTACAAAGTCCACACCCTCTTTTGTTGAAAGTGTGCCTGTACTGTGACTGCAAAGCCGCGCACAAACACTCTCGGTTTACTCAAACATTAAAACTGTTATCAAGAATTACATGCAATGCATGGCTCCTTTAACAGGACTTCATACTTCCTCTAATTTTGGAGTTTTTGGAGTTTGGATCTGAAAATAACTTTGCAAAAAGACAGTTATCTGCACACTGAAGAAAATTCAATTCAGCTTTTTGGTTTCACATTTTTTTCTTCTTCTTAGAGAAGTGTTGCCTGGAGCAACATTTCAGAGGAATTCCTTCCCTCTTTTTTTCACCAGAGGCAAATTATCCTATCACTCCAATCAGATGAGTGAGATCAACTCTAAAGTCACATGTTTTCTGGCACCAATCCTTTGTTGCAGTCTCGGAAACGCCTCTGCCTCTGACTCAGCCACTTATTAACAACAATAACAAACAACTTGGGCTGTGACAACTACGTCACCTTCTGTCCCACTTTCTTCCATGTTCTCCCTGACACTCCTGCTTTTGGGCTCGGGGGCAGGGAGAACTAACTGATGATGTGGCTATTCCTTGCAGTGCCAACTCAACAGATTCCACTGTTAACTGCAAGCTAGATCATGGTTTATACTATAACCTTTTCCCTTCTAAATGTAGAAAGGAAAAGGTGAACGTGTGTTAGAGGGAGTTGAGGACATAGAGGAAGCAAAAAAAAAAACGGGTCAGGAAGCAGGAAAGCTTAAACAGATGAGACACGCAAAATACAGAGTGCAGAAATAGGTAAACAAACCTTTGACTGACGGAGAAAGTGAAAGTCACTCTTAACTTTGAGGTCTTTTGAGGTGACTGCAGACCAAGCTACTGAAAGACGCATTAAACTCAATAAATACACTAAGTTTATTGATTTCAACTGAGCTAAACTGTGGTTTCTTTAGAGTCATTTTACATTTTATGATTCTCTTGTTTCAGCCACAAGTGTTATGCCTTGATGGTTGAAGCCTGGTAATGGTTTTATAGAGGCTTTTCCTGCTCTCACATGACAACATTAGTCATTATGACTTTATGGACATGAGGGAGGTTCAACTGTTTTATACGAGGGTTTCAATAACATCAAGTCAGTGAGTTCTTGCTGTCACTAACATCTGGACCCAAGTCATTACAGAGACCGTGTGTCAAGATAGTAGAGCTTCAACTTTTATGACAGTTATCTGGGTTGCACTTACAAACTTTAAACGACTACAAATTACACTTTTGTTGACCTAATTCAGCTGCTAAATGTTTGTTTCGGCTTACATCTCTGAGACCAATGCTGCAGACGTTACTATAAGTTAGCACAATTAGCAAAACATTAATCCACGCTAACTTCAACACATACTGATCGTGTCACATATTGCAGGTAGGGGTGTAACAAAATGGACAACCCATGATATGATATGAAATACCATATAGGGATTATGATACGAAATATTCACAATATGAAACAACTTTAGTTCACAATATCAGAAAAAATGTTTTTCACTACCTTGTCAAAGAATTGATTCTTATGTCTGAATAACATAACTGGCTTTATCTTAAGAATTGGGAGTAATATTAGGACTTACAATAAATAATGTAGAGTTAGCCTTTAAAATTAATGTCCTATCCTGATGAAAAATGACACCCATTCACAATATCTATTTCACAACAAGGCAAACACACCTTTCCCAACACTGTGTGTGTTTATGAAGCAGATGGCAGCTCTAAGTGGATCAGTCTGAAAACAAACAGTGAAGTCATATTTCACGTTCTGCTCCTTGGAATTGAACACTTTGAAACAAAAAGCCACACGTTAAAAAACACCAGTACTTAACATGATGGGGATAATAGTTTAGCTCAAGTACATTAGCTTTAGCTCACACAAATATTAGCTGATGGGTGGAAGATTGTTTGTTTTCTCAAACAGACACCTTGTTAAAGCATGGCAAACACACTGAAACAGACAGTTTGACTCTGCCTTGTTGTAGTTTTGATCAAATGTAACTAACATTCCTTAAAGTGGACATATCATGCTTGTTTCTCCTTTTCACTATGCCAGACTAGGATGCCTGTAAAGCATTTCTGCCCTCAGTACAAGTCACTTAGTTCCTTCATTGCCCCACAATAGCGTTCTCAATATCCTCATTTTAGGCCATTCTGACGATCTTGTTGAAACGTTTCGTTTCAAGAATGACCTCCAGTAACCTCGCAACGTCACAGCCCTTTGTGCTCTGATTGGTCAGTTCTATCAGAGGGGCGGAGGGGGTAGAGCCAGGGGGCGGTTTTTGCAGCATGGCAGTATTTACAAAATCGCCATTTTGGATTGAGCAGACCGAGCGAGTTTGCTGTTTGCCAGAACTTCACCGTAAGGCATTGATAGCACTAATAAAATGGCAGAGTGTAGGATACGTCCTTTTGTATTGGACCCCGAGTCAGACCCGGCCGGTTCTGCAGCTCAGGAGGAAGAAAATCCACCTCGACACAGATCATCTCAGCTTCAGTGTGGTGAGTCAAACCGGTACTGTAACATGTATAGTTTATACGTTTATACTCGGCTCTTGGTGGGTGTATCCCTTGGTGGCAGTTGTGTGACTAACTGACATCACAGAGGAGGAGCTGCTTCATCAGATTACTCCAATAAAAAGAAAGGTACCTCGTGTTGTCACGACGGTCGAAATCTCACAGCAAACTGGCAATGACCTATTTTCAGAGGCATCAAATCTCGTTATAGGATATCAGAAAAAAATACAATATCTTATTTTTTGAAAATTAAGGGGGTGAAAGGTCTTGTTTTCAAATGTATCATATTATATGTAAGTATTAAATCAGGGATCAGCATGAATTGCCCCCTTTAAAGTTTGTTGACAAACAAATGTATGTCAAAGTTATGCATCCTCGGTCAAACCTTGCAACCTTGTTAGTTATACGGAGAAACTGGATGAATATTTATCCCACATTGTCAGCGCCAGACTTGTGGAAATTGAATAACTGTGCAGAGTATCTACAATCACGCACTAAAATTTGGGTCCTTTGAATCTTTTAAACTTTTTTTTGTGTGCATCTAAGAAATTTATTTTAGCTGTATTTTATTTTGCAAAATTTTGTTTCAAATTGACAACAAACATTTTTAGATGAAGATTTTTGCAAGCCAGCACAGTATGGGGGTTTCTAATCAGAGGTTTGAACCGACCAGATTTAAACCATTTCAACCGATCCTTACAGTGACTTGAACTCATCTAGTATTTTTGACCAGGGATGCATGATCCGATTTTTTAAATACTGATAGAAACAGAAACAACGGCTTTAGTACCAGCAGATACCAACACTGAACGGATACCAGCACTAATGTGACATTTCTTAATACACGGATGAGACTGAGAAATATGTTTGGGCGACTTCAGGGTTTTCTGACTTTTTCTTAGATGTTAGCAAAACAAGCGCAAAATACCTCCCTACCACAGTTAATTATGTAACACGTGCGCATGATTGCTGTAAACAGAAAAGCAAAGAAATGCTCCAAACTGACCTACTCTTTGGATCGGCCCTTCACCACTGATATCTGAACTTTCTGAGTCTGCATCAGACCTCCACCAGAATCAGATTGGGGCATCCCTTTAACTGACCACTTTAACACTACTTGTCACATTAATCAATTCACATCTTAAAACTTGAAATTAAGAGACATCTAACTTCACTGCTAAGCCACAGCTTTCCTGTAATTAGTCTTAAACTATCATACTTTTCTTTATGGGAGAAATAATAACGACCACTAGGCTGATAAAGCAGCTAAGGCTGGACATAATGTTTCAATCGTTAAAACCTGTTCAAGATAGTTTTATGACAGAGCTTAAATAACTATCTCCATGCAATAAGTTAATTTACTGTTTTCTGAACTCCCTTATCTTCTACATGCCTACGTGGAATGCTACAGCCTGAGGTGGTGAGAGCACATCTCCCTTCTCTTTCATGTGTAAACATGAAAAAGCCAAGGCAGGGAGAACAGCAGCAAAGACCCTCAGGAGTAGAACAGAGCAGGCATCAGTGAAAATACATCAAATCTTACACAGCATGAAAGCAGGTGCTAGGGTTTGTGAGGAGTTTGCAAGGGACAAAACAAGAATAGGCAGGCACGAGCAGTTTTAAAACAGAACACCCATTTGGCTTTTTGCTAATTGGAAGTGTGGATGTTATCAGCTGAGCTGTCAGCTGATAGGGGCTGCTGTTTAAGCAGCTGATGCACAGAGGTTGAGCTTGACTTTGAAGCCTTCTTAAGACCAGGACACTTCAAAATAGAAATTAACAATGTTTACTTTTTTATACAGCTTCTGGGAGGTTTTCTGCACATTTTTCAAATCTACAGTAGTTTCGTCGGTGACTGTTTCCTCTTAAGCCATGTGTAATGTGCCCTAGGGGTTTAGGACCTTATCTCTTTTTTCTTGTTTACATTCCTCTTTGTTGACATCATACTTTGACACAGGCTTTGCGTGTCATTTTTCAGCAGCTGATAACCTTATATCGTTTTAATTTTTCCTCAAGTTGTGTTTTGGTCTTCTTATGGCTTTAATTAGAGAGGACAGAGCAGCGGATAGAGAATAATCAGAAGGAGAGTGGGGAATGACGTGCAGGAAACAGGCCACAGGCTGGATTCAACTCTGGCCACTTGCTTCAGGTCAAACCTCATGGGGTAAGACCTCAACCACTAAGCCATCTGTGCCCCTCATAAAGCCCTGATAACATCTGATTTGCCTTGTCTGGTTATACGATATAAGTAGAAGACAAGACTCTATATTTTATATATTTCTTTAGAACGGATGTCATGAGCCGTTTCTAACTTCTTCAATTGATCAGATGAACATTCAACTCTATGAGACTAAGGAGGTTTTATCAGTTTAGTGATGACTCTGTATGCTCTCAGCTGTGGAAACATTGAGGAGTGGACGAGATGAGGCCATGTTGCTTTTAGCTCAGTCGAGGCAATCCACACACACACACACCCTCTCTCCAGGGGAAAGCCTTGACAAGCTATAAAGCAGCAACAGTATGAAAATCTAATGATTTTAATGTGCTTCTCAATTATTAAAAACCTACTCACAGAGCCAAGAAAGCAAAGTCATTCTGAGAGTATTACACATAAAACTGAATCAGCTTCACATGCACAGCTATTAGTAACAAATCTTCACTCACGTTCTTCCCTAAACTCAGCAATAAAGCACAAATACAGTTAGAGAATTTGTGTGGCTTTAAGATTAAGTGATGAAATTTGCAGGTGTTTCAGTCCATCAATCTCCTTTGAATTTTCCAGTCTGCATACTGATCCTAAACACAAGCAACAGTGTTTAAATAAACACACACCCATTCGTGGTACACTAACCTTTATCACACCGACACATTCACAAACAAAAGGAGACAGTGAGCATTTGTTGTTTGAAGTTTCCTTCAGAACGATGAAACATATCCTTCACACCGTGGTTAAAGTTCATCATCAGAGCAAACACAAGAGCGCTCTCTATCCTCCTGACCTTTACTGGATACTGGGCAAGATGCAGATAGATAAGTTAGAGTTGTACAGCGGTTAGAGGAGTGGATACTAGTGAAAAGAATTACTTTCAAAGAATGTGAAATTTAAATCAGATTATAAATTCATGCAATGACACAGGTGTGAAATGATTGGTTCATGTATGCGGACCTTTTTCTTTTTTACAAAGAGCTTGCTGCTCTGAGCTGAGCACCTGAGCTGTGTTCAGTGCAGTGACTACAGTCTACAACAGGTAACCTGACTCATGCGGGTCAAGCCTCTGTGTGGAGAACCAGCCCGATACTTGTCCTGCATACTTGTAAGAACACAAGCGGTTCTTTATTCACAGAGAAACAATGTAGGAACAGAGCTTTCACATTCATGGTTCTTCAAACATCAGGGCAAACTTGCACAAATCAACAACTGAAACGCTGACACATGATAACCTTGCTTTCTGACTGATCAGCAGGTTGTGTTAAATATTTGATTCTGGTTGATCAAATCAGAACCCTCCTTTTACAAGGGTTATTAAGTCTGAATACCAAAGGCAAAGGTAGAGAAAGCACAAATCAAATCAGTCATAACAGAAGAGTTGCAGCACCTTTACTTTTCTGATTTGGCTTCTACCTGTTGACAGTCTGAGAAAAACATCACCTTAAAACAGACAACAGAAAGGACATTTTTGATACTAACTTAATTTTTTGGCATTATTTAAAGACGTAACAAAAAAGAAGAGTTTCGCCTATAACATGGAAGTATATACACATGCGAAATATCTGTCAACTTATTATGAGTAACTTAGGTATGAGCAGTAATATCTTATTGTTTTGAAGCTTCCTCCTCTCACGTTACTTCCTGCTGCCTCTTTTCCAACCTTCTCTGATAAAGCTCACACAGGTACCCTCACACAGTAAACACAGACTTACACTTCAACACGAACAACAAGCTATCTCAATTCTGTCTTTTAACAAATTTTTCTTTTTATATAATTGAAGAGGAAAGGATAGTGGATAGAGGGTGAGAGATGGGGTTGATATGAAGGAAAGAAGCCACAGGCTGGATCTAAACCCAGGCCACCTGAGCAAGGGCGAACCTCATGGAGTGTGACTTAAGCTGCGTTTCCACCAAGCAGTCCGGGTCGGTTCAGTACGGTTTGGGACAGTTAAGTCTCATCCCGTTTGCGTTTCCACCGCAAACTGTGCCCTATTGTGGTGGGCGGCATGTAAGCTAGATGCCGGAAGCCGCAGCTGGTAAACAATAGCGCGACGCCGTAGCAGCTTACCCCACTATTAAATCCAACAAAGAAGAAAACGCGACACAGTAAATAAAGAGCACGGATGGAAGACATGCAGCATTTCGTCCTCTCTGTGATTTTCATGTAACTCTCTGTTACAAAGTGCAATCAAGCTTCGTTTCAGAGAAGTCTGTGTGCCGCCAGGAGAAATGCAGCCGCTGTCGGGGTAGGTGACAATTCTTTTGACCAATCAACGGTCTGCAGTGTGTTGCTCCACCTCCCGAGAGCGGATCGGTTCAGTCTGGCACCCATACGAAAGGGTCCCAAAAAAGTGGGACGGCTCGTCTCGGTTTTTAGGGATCCGTCCCGGGTTGAGTCAGTGGAAACGCCGCTAAAAGCGCACCGTACCGAGACGAACCGACCCGGACTGCTTGGTGGAAACGCGGCTTTAGCGTTCTGCGCTCCAGCTGTCCTAGTTATAAAAGATTAACTCTTCTGAAGGGACCCTGGAAAAGTGATGATTAACCAAGACCCCATGTCTGACCCATAAACCATTAATTATGTACATAGATACATTAATGTAAACAGAGCAAATTGGTTGTCGCAGCCATTTTGGAAGTGATGCGAGCATCAAGTCTCCACGTAAGGTGCCTGACAGTCACATGAGCTGAGCTGTACCTCTGATTGGGCGAACTTGCAATCTAAATGTCCTTAAATGCCCCCAGTAAATAGGTACCAGGTCGTAAATAGGTTAATTTCTGCTGTGAAACTGCTTTTTTCGGCTTGGTGTGTATGTGACTTCGTGAGTCAGCATCAAGTGGACACTTGAGAAACAGTAGATTTTATCTCATATTCTTGGACGGGAAGTTGCTTCTTAGTCTGACAACATCATGAACGTCAGACTTAAAGGGGACATATCATGCTTGTTTCTCCTTTTCACTATGCCAGACTAGGATGCCTGTAAAGCATTTCTGCCCTCAGTACAAGTCATTTAGTTCCTTCATTTCCCCACAATAGCGTTCTCAATATCCTCATTTTAGGCCATTCTGAAGATCTCGTTGAAACGCTCCGTTTAGAGAACAACCTCCAGTAACCTCACAACGTCACAGCCCTTTGTGCTCTGATTGGCCAGTTTTATCAGAGGGGCGGAGGGGGTAGAGCCAGGGGGGGCGGTTTTTGCAGCATGGCACTATTTACAAAATCGCCATATTGGATGGAGCAGACCGAGCGAGTTTGCTGTTTGCCAAAACTTCACCGTAAGGCATTGATAGCACTAATAAAATGGCAGAGTGTGAGATACGTCCTTTCGTATTGGACCCCAAGTCAGACCCGGATGGTTCTGCAGCTCAGGAGGAAGAAAATCCACCTCGACACAGATCATCTCAGGACGCTTCAGTGTGGTGAGTCAAACCGGTACTGTAACATGTAGAGTTTATACGTTCATACTCGGCTCTTGGTGGGTGTATCCCTCGGTGGCGGTTGTGTGACTAACTGACATCACAGAGGAGGAGCTGCTTCATCAGATTACTCCAATAAAAAGAAAGGTACCTAGTGTTATAACGAAGGTCGAAATCTCGAAGCCAAATGTCAATGACCTACTTTCAGAGGCATCAAATCTCGTTCTAGGATATCAGAAAAAATACAGTATCTCATTTTTTTTAAATTCAGGGGGTGAAAGGTCTTGTTTTCAACTTTATTATTTTATATGTAAGTATTAAATCACGGATCAGCATGATATGTCCCCTTTAAGTCTCAAAGAGATTTGGACACCAGGGAGCAAATCAAACTAGTTTAAAAGCTGTAAAAATAAAAGTTTTTTGTCTTTAAATGGGGATATTGTGCTTGTTTAGCCTTATGCTATATAATTTACAACTCAGAATAATCCCCTTTTTCCTCACATTGGTGTTAAAGAAATTCTTATTTTGGCCTCTATTCATAAAACTTGTAGCAGCTGTCTCTTTCAAGCTAACTGCTTCCCCAAACCCCCTCTTCTCTGATTGGTCAGCCTTCAGGCCTGTCGGGGGGCAGACCTTGGTGTTTAAGGTTCACATACCTGATATGTTATTTAACCAATTAGGAGATTCTTGTGTGATGACCTCATCATTCAAAAAGGTTTGTGACAATATTGTGCAATTTTTAAGAAAGGACTATTTTGAGAAGCTCACAGACAGATTGAGAGATTTTTATAACATGTTTGCACCGGTTTGAAAATCAGCACACATTCAGTAAGCATTCAGTGGCACTGTTACTAAATAAATAAATATTCATGTTTAAAAAATGAAAAACGAAAAAGATTAATATCCTATTCTTTGATGGTCACTGGTTGCTTAGCTTACATTTGCAACTTTAAAAGGATTCCTGCTTAAAATGCCTGAAAAAATAGAGTAAATTGAATTAGAGGGATGTCACCTCTGACTGAGAAAAAAAAAAAGGATTTCTCAATTGTCATCTGAATAAATCAAACCAATCAATCCATTTGTTAGACAAGAGTGTTTATCATGACGGGAAACAATAGTACTGGAGGTGTATAAAATTACTGCAATGCTCATTTCATTATTCTGTTTGATTTATGTGTGCAAAGACAGTCCAAACAATGATGACTCTGTGTGTGTGTGTGTGTGTGTGTGTGTGTGTGTGTGTGTGTGTGTGTGTGTGTGTGTGTGTGTGTGTGTGTGTGTGTGTGTGTGTGTGTGTGTGTGTGTGTGTGAGAGAGACAGGGGGAGTGGAGGGGTGTTAAATCATAGGGACACATTTGTTGGAGTGCATGAAGAACCACAAGTGCCTTTTAAATGACAGACAACTGCCAGCTCGTGGTTAGGGTGGGCAGCAGTGAATCAATGTTTGGCTCTCAGCCCCTGGGCTATGACCCATCTCTAAATATAGTTCACAAAAAACAGTCATCAACGGCCAGCCGTGGGTATCAAGTGGCTTGGGCCTTGTGATTGGCCAGATGATCCATATATTCAGCAAATGTACACATGAAAAACAGGGTGTGGTGCTAGAGCTAAGAGATGCACATGGTGTTAAATAATACCTGCTTCTTTGTGTCACACTGTGGTGTCACACATCAGCTCTGAAAAAATGAAATTGAAGCCATGTGTGTGGAGTCAACCTGTAACTCTCTGCTCTGGGAAAGCAGATATTACATGTACAACCTCACCTGGCTACCTATGCTACACAAATTTGCATAAAAAGTATGATAAAGACATTAGATCAGATTTACTCTCATTGTGCTTTCAACATCAATCAATCCTGAGTTTTTTCAGCATTTACTTCAACAAATGTCACACCTAGACATTCATGTGCGACTTAAATATAGGTCAGCTGAACAAAGCAGTGGAGCGATGGCTGTCCACACGCTTGAATGAAAGAGTGTGCTCTGCACCAAGCAGCTCATTTTGAACTCAAAGCATAATGGTATGATGAAAACCTTACATCCTGCCCTCACTGCAGCCTGTGTCTAAGTGTTTACATGGAGGGAGCACATCAGTGAGGCTACTGTAGGGCAAGACTGTTCTGTATCTTTTGCAGAGATGGGGTGAGCAAAGTTATACCTGAGTCATACTGCCAGAGAAACAGAGACACAAACTGATCTTCAGGTCGACTAATGTGAGTGTGTTGAGAGAGGTTTTTTTTTTACCTCACTGTGATCATTTTTCATGACTGACTCAATGACTGGTGCCTTTTATTGCACTTTTATTGACTGATCTTTTACAATCAAACTGTCTTTCTAATTACACAGTACAAGGGTTAGGTTAGGGTAACAGTACAAACTTACAAATACCAGAAACTTAACCCTAACCTTTTGAAATCTTGAGTTGTATCTATTCATTAACAAGTAGGGATATAAAGGTGCAAATATCCATACTTTAACATTTTTATATGCAACTTTCAGCTCAGCACAGATGCATGTCAAAACGGTTTAAATGCTAAGGGCAATCATAATTCAGCATCCCAGACAGTTTCAGTAAAGCAACTTCCTCAACAAATCAAAATTCCAGTTCTTTTCCAGGCCTTTCATCAAGTCTTGATCAAAAAATAATTGTCAGCAGTGTAGCTTGAAGTCCAGTAACTTAAACAATTATGTTTAGGTGGCTGCTGTTACAGGGTGTTAATTGTCACAGACAGCAGAGGAGCAGGAGAAAGGAGGAGCTTCTGCTAAATATGGTGAAAGTTCAGCACACTAATTTGTAGTAACCCGACAAATGTGTTACAAATATTTAACCATTATGTGGCAGATAAACATCTGCAATGTACTCACCAAACAGAAAATCTGCCCACATTTGACACTTGGGATTGTTCTGCGCAAGCCTTGAAGCCTAAACTGCTAATGATGCACTTTACCAATAAACCAATGTGTAACAGTTACCTATGTCCCCAACTAAAGGTACTATGAGGCCTATCTATAAGGGATACATACCAAAATAGGTACTTTTATATTGACCCAATTCCATCTGTAGTACCAAGTAGCAATACTCATAAAATCAAACTGTACCATGTTTCGGTCCCTAAACACATCTTCATGACTGTGAGGGAGTGGAAGAGTAGGCGATTTTCCATGCAGGACATGAACACAGCAGTCCAAGTTTATACTGAAGAATGTCAAATCGAAAAAAAATGTGAGATTCTATCGTTAAACAAATAAAAATTTATTACCACACAAACACACAGAAGTACTGAGAAATTGGTACTGTTGAGTACCGATACCAATTGCCAAGTACGGGGCAATGGTACCATATCATTTCACATGTGAAAGGTACTAGGGATGCAGGATATTGGATTTTTGCCGATATCCAATATGCCCATATATCGAAACCCCTTTTGGCCGATACCGATACCGATACCGATAATCACAAGTTTGTTTGTTTTTTTCAGTATCAGTATCAAAATATAGAAAAATAATTTCTTTAGATCACATGAACTTTAGATGTACAATGCATTTTTAAACGTAACCAAGTTGCATTTGATTATTTTAGAGCTACTGTAACAACCTGGTGACAGACACAGAGCTCTGCAGTGCAAATAAATGAAGTGCTACATTTTATTTAAGGAGCTAATTTTTCAGATGGAAAATAATAATAATCCTAACTGAATAGCACCTTATCAGCTGTGTATATCGGCAGAAATTTTCATATCTGCCGATACCAATAAACGTGTTTTTAAGCTTTTATCAGCCGATACCGATATTGTGCCGATAATATCGTACATCCCTAAAAGGTCATCAAAGGGCATCCCCTACTATCCATTTGGTGTTGACTGTGGTGACCACTGTGGCAGAAGTCATGGTGTTTTTTCCTTGATGAAGACTCAGTTTCTCAGTTTCTCATGTGCACCATCAACACCTGCAAGAACTTGAGTCTTGCCAAGATGTGCATTTGTTTTGGAAGCAAATAAATGGAGAGCAAATTATCTGTTTAAGAACATTACTTCTAGTTTTCCAATACAACTTTTTGCAGGGTGCAAATGTATTTATTTGTAGTTATGTAGCACTATTGTTTAAACATGTCGACAAGCAAACTTTTTAAACTCAGTTTGAACTGTAGTTTAGTGTTTTGTGTGATCTATACTACTGCGCTCTCTCATTTAAATTGTCAATTATGAACTAGTATTATTAAAAAGTGAAACTCTTTCAAGATCACTTATAGTGTCCTTTCTGTGCCTTAAGAGCAAAGTATATATTTTAGTGTTACATTCTTTACATTACTTAACCAAATAGCAAGCTGAGCCTTCAAAATTGAACCAACCATATATTTTAATGTACTTTTAAAGTAGAGCAGAATCTCTGAGGAAAGACCCGCTGACAGGGAGCAAAAAGACTGTGACACATCCATGTCACCATCAGTCAATACAGTCAGAAGGGCAATGGCATTTTGCACGACATTAAACAGTATGGTAGTGTCTTTCGTAAACAAGCAAACACTTTTTACAGCACTGTGAGACCTTTCTTTGCAAGCAAGGTGACAGTGCATTTTTTTTCCACTTAACTTCCCCCAGCTGTGGCCGACAGAAGCAGATGTTCTGGTTGACCTCATGACTTTCAAGTTTACTGTTGAGGTGAGCTTGGGGACAAAGTGACCACAACCAGGTGTGTGTTTCTATGTGTGTGTATTGTGGTCTTTAGTTAGCAGTGAGGGGGCTCACATTTCAGCCTGACAGTAGGCCTATGAGAGAAGACGACCTGTCCAATCTGTTAAACTTAACGTTGATCTTTAAAGCCAATCTGCTCAGACCATAACCTGCTTTGAATCACAAGATTACCAAGACAAAGAAGGTCAGGGGTGAAAGGCAGCTCCGGCTTGGCTACTTAAAGTGTGTTTACAGTTCAGTAAGGACAGTCATCCCTGACTCTGACACACACCCAAATAACCTCACACTCCGTTGCTGTTTCAACTACTGCCTTCAATTCCGAATCAAACATCAGTATGTAGAGAATCATAATCGAGTCTGAAAAGCACGATTCTGAGCAAGCGTCTGGAAATGCAGTTTTGTACGTGAAGTGTGGCGTGACAGGCTATGCAAGTAAATACTGAGATTCTGTAACAGAGTGCCAACATTCAATCTCATCATCTTACAATGTTTACCTTGGAGCTGCGCCGACAGCGACTCCTGATGTTGCTGGTACTTCAGCGCCATCGCCTCCGTCCTCTTGAGCTGTTTGTGCATCTCATAGGATATCATCCCCCCGTACATCATCCCGCAGACCACGGTGAGCAACAGGAGAAACTGGAAGATCCTGCGCTGCCTGCGGGAGCACACCCCGTTCCCCATGTTGGACCCACACCCCTCCCCGCTGTCTGCTCGAGGAAGCCCCGTCTCTGCTGCTGGAAACTTCCGACACAACTTTTCACCTCCTGGCGTAGACTAAGGAAACCCCCCCTCCCCACAAACCCCTAGCATTTCTAAGCTGAAAATACACGTTTGGTACTACTACCTCTCAGCGTGTACATTATTTTAGCATAGTCACATCCACTCACAACCCTCTCCTGTGACTTCAAAGTGGCCGCTCAGATTTTCTTGACTTCACGTCAAACTCCTGCTCGGCGCTGTTCACATGCAAAACTGATCGAGGCTGACGACTAAACCGCCGGTCTACCTTTCACCCTGCACGCTTGTACTTTTTCCAACGATATTCAAAGACGCTTTGGGGAAAAGTAAATCCTCAGGTCCCCTACGAGGCCTCCACAGCACCTTTAACTTTAGTTACGTGTCAGCCCAGCAGCTGCCTGCCATCCAACGGCTACCCTGAAGGAAGTCCCTCCCCCGAGGAAAAAAATATCATAAATTTGCCTATTCCCGCCCTCAGAGGGGTACGTTTTATCAATTGGTCGATGGAGAGCTCAATCAAAAGTAGACGGAGTGGAGAACCCTCCATATTTCAATGCCCTGCTATAAAACCACGTTAACCTGATTTTTAAGGCCATTTACTGCAATACTGGAGACACAGGGCTCTCTAAATACAACTGGCATCACTTAAGTCGGTTTGAATTATAATTTAGTAATTTAGTAATTTGATTGTTACTGCCATTACTCTTTTCTAAGCACATTTTCCATTCATAAATTACTCATTTTAGATTTACATCATTTGATTTATAGATTGATAAAATATGAGTGAAAGTGTGTTATCTTAAAAAATAGAAAAAAAAAAAAAACTAATAGGCTCTGTTTGCATTAAGTGTAAAAATTACACTTATCATAAGGGTTGTGAAACTCATGTCATGATGGAGCAGAACCACTATCCATGATGTTATATTTATTTACATCTGTAAACAGGGCTTGACATTAACTTTTTTGCTCACCAGCCACTGTGGCCAGTGGTATCCCTGAGTTACTAGCCACTCAGTATTTTCACTGGCCACAATTTGTTGTTGGATATTTATGTTCAATATTAAAGCGGATGATGACATGCTAAAAAGATTTACAACTTTTCTAAATGTAAATGACCCCTATGCACACTCAAAACAAGACTACATCAATGTTAAAATCCACAGGTCCTTAATCAAGTATTCAGCTCTGATAAAGTTGTGTGTAACATTGTGCTCCTTTCATATAAAAATATGCAGTCTGTTAAGACATAGTAATTAAAAAGTAGTTTGTTATTGCTATAATAAAATGGTAAAGGGGATTAATTGAACTGATAAAAACTCAGCAAGAGACGCTTAAATATTTATTAATGATTGTAATCAGAAAATCATTTCTTTTTTCATGAGAATGACCATGAAGAGAGGTAAATTAAATTTCCTCAGAGCTTTCATCATCAGAGTCATCTTTTTGCGTGTCTCTCTGCTCCATGTTTGAGATAAAATTCAACCCGCCAAAGTGGCCAGTGGGAGCGGCGGTGTTACCAGCCACTGCCGAAATCCAACCACATTTGGCCGGTTGGCCAGTATCAATGTCAAGCCCTGTCTGTAAATAATAACAGTTAATTTATTTCCCACCGAAATTTCTGAAATCAAGAATTATGTTTCCACCTTTTTTCATTTTCATAAAAACAGTTATCTTGTCCAACAGAGATCAAGGTTTATTCAAGCTTTGTTAATAAATTTAGAGGGTTACAGGAAATATTTTGCATACAGTTAATATTCTAAGACATTTCAGTAAACATACCCCACCCAAAATGAACACCTAGAAAATAAGTGGCTATGTTTCCTATAAATGCTTGAAAGTGAGGATCTTTAAAGAGCAACCAGTGTAACCATTGGAGTGAGGGCCACTATAAATACTATACAGTAACATCAGTTTTGAAATAAATAGACAATAAAGTTTCTTAATTTAGTGTTTTGCAATAAGGTAGCAGTCTTATACTTGTGAACAACTGAAAGGGGATTAAAGGAGATCAAAAGTAAATACAAAAATACTTAGCAAAATCTTTAACTGTAGCCAAAAATAATTTCAGTCAATTACTTACATCTTAAAAGAATTTTCTGGGACCCCCTAATATCTACATTGACCTCTATTATTGCATCACATAAATGACTTTCTAAACACAGGGAGAAACAAATAACATCCACACAATACTGAGGTAGAGAGATCTGAAGATAAGTACTTAGGTCAAGCTGATGGTTGGTTTGAACAACAGCAGCACCATACACATAACGCTTTACATTTGGCACAAAGTTGAAGTGCAGTTATTTTTACTACTGATATAAATAAATATTTGAAGTTCGTGTAGCTTGAGATTTATTCTGTTTGGTTTGGTTTAATAAGATTGTTTGTATTGGAAAATTTTAGTGCCTTATGTTTATACCCTGGTGACAGAACTAAAACTAATTTTGACCTTGCAAACTTTAACATGTCCTCTATTCTATTAACCTATGAATGCTCCCATTACTACATCTAGAGATGATCTGCTATGCTGTCTTGAGGAAATGTCTTTGAATGTCATGAAGGTGCCATAAAACTGCAACTGCGAAAAAATACGAAAAAATAAACAAATCTTAAATAAACTTGTCAAAAGTTAGGAAATCTGAATCAGAATAAAAATTGCATTTAACGATGATAGATTTACAGTGCAGACCATGTTTAGTCCTAAAAGGCACATACTATTTTTTTTTTCTCAGAAGAGCAGCAAAGACCAAGAACATCAGAAAAAAATGCAACACCCCTCTGAAACTGGCCTTAAGAGGCCTTAAGTCAATGAACGTCTCAGAGGTGGAAGAAGAATACCTTTGCAAGTGCTGATGTTTAATTCACTTGAACAACAAATCAGATTGGAAAAAAAGTATCCCATAAAATGCATTCTATATGTACTTGCTAGAAATCTTACAGGCACTTAATTCTTCTTTGACACTTGGATTTGTAGAAAACCATCTGGCTTTACTCTCTCTTCTAAGTGTGGTTGCTCTAACTGACCAAAAATATTTTTAAAAAAATCCATGAAAAGAAGAGAAAAAGAAAAAAAAAATTATAGTGAGAATTCTTCAAATGACATCAATAACCACTAAATATTTGCAGAACACTTTCTTGCCTTAAGAGAGACACAAAGATCATTTTGTGGAATGTAATTTGACTCTATACATATTTTTGCTTCTGCTTCTTTTTCCCAAACCAAATTCGAGCAAAGAAATTCAATTTATTGTTCTGCCTGCTTCGCAGTAACCAATCAGAAACAATAGTTTACTACGATTTCCAGCTGGTAATTCCCACAAGACCTTGATTGTTTTCTCCAAACTGGCTGGTTCCCACAGTTTGATTAAAAACAAACTTCGAACTGTGCAGTCCAGGCTGGACTAAGTGGTCCATGCTGATGTGCTCTACAACACCGACAGCTCCATTTCTTCACAGAGAAGAGGCTCAACCTCTGGGATGCTGAGCAGTTTTGTGCTTTTAGCAGAGTTGTTCTTCCTGTACATGACGAACTGGAGCATAACCTTAGGACAGCCAGGTTAAGGCTCAAAGAAACACAATGAGACATAAAGGTACACATACATTTTTTTTTTCATAAAAAGTAATGGTAATGGTAATGACCACAAAAAAGCTGGAATCAGACTTTGCAATGCAACGGTTAACCCCTGTAAAGATCCGTCTCAAAAATATAAAAACTCAATTGTAAAACAAACTAGCAAAGTGTGTCTCATATCTTTCTTTTCTTGCTAAATTAAGCTGTTTGGGTTAAAGTGTGAGTTAAAGGATACAAAGAAGTCAAGTATGAGGACTCCCAGGCTGCCGATGAGCCATGCCAAGTGTTTGATGATAAAGGACTGTCTGGAACCCGTCAGTGCAGGAAGGACCACAACAACACTCAACCCATACGTCCCATTACCCATCATGGCCAGGGCAAACAACAGGTAAGAGGTGCCTTCCGTGGACTGTCGCTGGAACTAGATTGGATAAGAAATTAAAGAAACAGATTAAACACACTGGATCTGTAAGTATTGTTTGTCTTGTGAGTGGTTAACACTTCTTCCTGTGAGCAATATGCGAAAACCACAGACAGGGTAAGGCCAGGTTAACCACAAACCAAGTTTCAGTTCCTTGCACTGCAAATAACTTTGTTTTTGTTACAGTAATCCAAACAAAAATAGACTACTACAAGACACACATAGGACTTATGTAACTTTTAAATATCAACATGTTCACCATATAAATATAATAAGACACCTGCAATGTACATTCCACATACTGCTACATGGACTTAACCCAAACAAAATTAGACAATATGTTTGCCATCATATAACTGATGTTGATTGTTGATCCTAAATAACTAGATGAGTTACTCCTGCACTTGATGATGAATTGAAAATGTTCCTGGGCTTTTTGCCAAAAAGCTAAGCTCAACTGAACCTGTAGGAATTTCAACAGGCCAAATCGTACTTTAGCGTTTAAGAAGTGTGTGTGTGTTTGTAAGTGCCCAGGATTTTTTCTTGCATGCTTTGCACACTGAAATTATCCCCTCCAGTGATTAATAGCTGGAGTCAAAGATGTGTCTCCAGCACAACAGCACCATTGTCTTCAATGTCTGCTTCTCATTTATAGACATACTTTGTGTACAAACACACAAATCCATCTCTTAATGGATTTGCTTTGGATACAGCTTCCACAGACCCCCTTGGATCCGTTCTATGAACAGTGCCCCCTGTCAAAATACAATCAATTACATGTGAAACCAGATTTCAGACAGAAAAAGAAACAGATCCTTCATCTGACTTACATTTTTATAAAGCTGGGGGAAGCGGGAGCAGAGGTAGAAGACAGATGCTAAGTATCCACATACATAGCCAGTGATTTCCACTGATCCAGATAGAGAAGGACTCTGGCAAAGGAAAGAGAGGCTTCATGGTCAAAATGTTTGAACAACTAATACTTTGGACAACAAATACATTGGACAACTACAATCAACAAATGAACAAGTATATTGTCAATATTTACTGGAGATTAGATGGTTGCACTATCAGGAGTATGGAGTATGATAAGTGGCTTCTGACTTAGTTTTTATTAATGTTTGTTCTAGTGTTACTAAACTAACCAAATACAGTCTGTGCTAAGTTAGCATAGCATGTTAGCACTTTGTGTGAATGCCTCCTGAAATAGATATTTCTGAATAAATAAAGACTTCAAAAGCCAATGAATGACCTTAAAGCCGATGAAACACAACAGTTTTTTTTTTTTTAACCTTTTATCTGTTTTTAAAAAGGTCAAATGAAGAGTTGGTTTGTTACCTGCCCAATACTACAATGCTTGAATCCCACTTTCAAAACCAGGAACTTTAGCCTGATATTGGTTTGTGTGCCAAATAAAAGGCACTATGTAGGATTGAGGTTGTGAGGTGTTTGGGGATATGAAATAAGAAATCCTGTTTTAACAACAGAGCCAGAGAACTGGACTTGAACAGTTTCTCAGGAGACGTCACTGAATGCAAGGAAATTTTGATCAGTGAGCAAAGCTTTCTCTTTGTTGTGAAGTTTGATTGAATTTAAATGTTAGTGATTTAATTTTTTGCTTTCATCTATCAGGAAAAACACACCTGCTATATGACTGTGATCATAGCACATAGGTACACCCATAAACAGACATAAAATGCAGGACACTTTCTACCTACCTGAGTGTCCACAGTTGTACTGTTGTCCATCAGGAGTTTAGGTAAAGCCATGAGAATTACGGTAGCAGCGCCACACCACGTGAGGCACAGCCACTTCAACATGGGGCTCTCTAGGCACACACATAAGATCAAAGAAAGAACAAAGAGTGAATGCATGCAAAAATATAATCCGACTATTAGCATGAGCCGACAGTCAATCCTCAGTTTCATTTATTGTTTTGACATGTTTGAAAAGTGCAACAAATGCAATTTGATGTTTACTTGTATCAAAAATAATCTAAGAGAGACAAATCCACAGAGCAGCCGACAGCGACACCAAACTTTCATTTCTTAAAGTCGTTAAATCTAAACTGAACAGTTACTTACTGCTGCTGGAACTGTTCTTTATCTTGTAGTAGAGGAACTGGGAGATGAGTATCAGGTCAGTAAAGATGTAGAACACCACCGTGACAACCTGCCCAAGGGATATGGAGAGAAAGATTTCACTTTTTTTCTCAAAATACAAGATATTGCTACTGACGTGTTGCTTAAAAATACTACAACTGAGACCTGTGAGGGACAAACAACTCAACAATCAAGTTCACAATCCTGACAGTCAGCTTATAAAGGAAACTGGTGGTCCTTCAGAGCAAGTTTGTGCTTGTTTGTTTACCTGGATAGGTAGCTGGTTGGTGAGATAGCAACCTGCAAAGCTTGTCAGGTCTCCACTGAAGAGGAAGATAAGAAAGCCAAAAGACATGGCTTCTTCCACTTTGCCATTTCTGTAGGCCTCATACACCTGCCTAAAACAGACACAGAGGGATAAAATCAGAGGATCATTGAAATCACAAACTGCACAAATGCACTTGAGCACAGAGATTTGTTTAGAGTTGATTAAGATTGAAGAAATCAGTTTCTTCACTTACGGCAAAGTAGACAGCAGAAAACAGAACATGGACACCAATCCTATCACCACGCTGCAATACTCCCAAACATTATCCACACACTCCTCCAGCAGGTAGAGGATCCACGGTGTCCCATTGACACACACAGGTCTCCCCATACCTAGAAGTGTCAAGTTGATGGCAGCCACATCCACACTCTGTCCGGGGAAGCGAGCAGTGGCCATGTGGGGCTGCCCTGATGCTGTTAGCAATGCCTCCAAGTGTAAGTAGATGTGTTTATATTCTGGTAATAAGAACCAAACCTATTAAAAGCAGGTCTGACACACCTACTTACCTTTTAAGATTCATGTGGGGAAATTGGTACTGCCATTGAAGAGTCTGCAAGAAAAAATAAAGAATGATGTCAAACACAGGCACATGAAAATTTAACAATCACATGGGTTACTGTGAGGTTTATTCCAAAATTGTTAGATTATTTTTTATCACATATTACGAGTTACTTTATATAATGTCTACAGGATAATTTTACATTTTTGTGCATAAGCCTAATCATTCATGTCATTGTTTGGGCAAATCTGCATCAGATGTGAGGATGACGTGCTAACAGAAATGGCTGAAATAAGCTTTCGATAAGACTCACCGGACACAATGGACTCTGTACGGATCACAGTTTTTCTCTGGTTCTCCTCCGCCATCCTAACAGATTAATGTGAGCGTAATCCCATACAAATTTTGTTGATTATTAACTAGATCTCAGTGTTGTCATCTTTAGCCGGTGGTCCCTTTGTCAAGGCGTCCCGAGAAACAACACAACATCCTGGATGTTTCAAAATAATATAAAATAATAGAATTGTAAAGATTAAGTAAAATCATCTACTTATCAGCAAATTGGGGTTGGTTAAATAAAATCGGATATTTTTACGATGCAAGAACCAAATAGAGATGGATAAGTCAGAAATGTCTTCATGGCATTACATTATAGATAAAACTGGTGTTTGCAATGAAATGATAACATGCAACTCTTCATTTTTGTCTCAGACAAGGGCCAGTTTCAGTTGTGCATTATTGTGACTATTTTGTTTAATTTTAATCTGAGTACAGATTTTCAGATGTTTCAAAAAAGCTTTTCATTTTCCAAATCTATTACCCTTTGTGGATAAAAATCCCATGCTTTTATTTTGAAAGCAAAAGCTCAGTATCCACATGATTTATTTTGCCGGGATACTGATGTACCGGAAACTGCACATACCAACGCAGATATGCAATGACTCCTGGAGAAATGACACCACCTACTGGTTTCATTCAGCAGTCTTCATGAATGCATTTTAAGGGGTGTTTAATAAATAAGTAAATAAATAAATAAATAAATAAATAAATAAATAAATAAATAAATAAATTCACGTTATTCATTGTTGTACAAATTTGTTTACATTGTTGTATTCAGCATTAATTGAAAAAAAGTTATTATTACTTCTGATAATAAAAGTTATAATTCTGATACAAATACTTTTAGCACACTTTAAACTTCATTTAATGCAATGATACTTTTATGTAACCCTTTGAAAAACCTCTACTTGCAGTAAACTCATTTTGACACTCAAAGAAACATTTAAAAAAAAAAAAAATACATGTGTGATAACCATTCTGCGTTTGAGATCTTCACCAAACTTCAGGAGTGATAGGATTATAATTTTAAGTATTAATTTCTGAGAAGGGAGAAAAAAATTGTAAACACAAGTTTATGTCAAATTGGAAGTTAGTACTAAACTTTGACCAGTAAAAACTTGTGATGTCTGCCTGAATTAATTTTAATAGAGTTAAAAGAGTGTCCCTTTTTAATGCTGTTTACACACAGATAGAAAGCAAGAAGGCTCCATTGTCTTACTGTATAGGGACATATATGAACTACCCCGTGAGGTCACAAAGGTCATAATTGCACCTACGTGTTTTCATCACTGTCCTCCTCGGTCTTTGCACCTGTTGCGTTGCGCGCTGTCAATGGCCGCACGGTGGCGCGCGTTCCAAACGTGGCGTTGTATCAATGAGAGGCTTTCTCTGTTAGGGGGAACTTGAAGCTGTAAAGGGGTAATTTGTGTCTCCGTGCCGATACTGGACCGAGGTTTGAAGGTACTAAACGGAGCTCCACATTTGATGTTCGTGCGCCCTCGCCCTGCATGGAGCAGGTGAGCTGTTCGGCGTCGTAAGTGCAGGTAGGAAATTAATCACATTTAATTTTCCCTTGTTGCATGGCATTCCGATATTACAGACGGGAGCGAGTTGTCGGGCTCGGTGCACGCATGCCTCCCACATTCCGTGATGTCGGGAAAGTTGACTAGATGAGGTGTAAGCTGTGATCGGAGCAATGATGTGCTTTTCTGTTTTCTGACCGTGCAGCAAAGCTATAATCATTGCGTAACGTTAACACAATTACTCAGGAAAACGTGCAGGTGCACTGGAGAGGGTGATTGTAACATAGGTTACTTGGTATTCTTAGGGATTTGCTTTTCAAATAAAACCAGTTGAAGGTGAAAGTGGGAACGAATGTGCGATGCTAGCACACCTTACACATTTTCAGGAGTCTAAGTAAGTTTGGTTGGAAACCTTTTGAAAAGCATATCCAAATCTACTTACACCTGCTGTACTTCCAACACCCCCTCTCCCCCCCCTTCGGTGTTTCGGTGTAAATACAGTGGAATGTGCTCTCAGAGCTTGAAAGGCAAGTTCAGTGGCATTACACACATTTAGCATGTGCATTTCCACTCTTAATCCTGTGACCAAGTCGAAATGTGCTGTTGCTTCATTTATTGTGTATATGTGTGTGTGTGTATTTGTGTGTTTGTGAACACAAAGAGGGAGGGGCTAGGGGGGAGGTGGGGGTGACACTCCTCAAGGTCACAGACAGACAGATGCTGATGTCCCAGGAAGGAGTGATTTAGTCTGGAATGGACTTGAACCTGGACAGTTATCATGAAAAATACCATAAAAATGTCAACTCACCTGTAGCATGACATTAATTTTCTGTTCTCAGCAGCTGTGTGCCTTCTTTAAAGCTTCCTACTATGTTTTTATTTATTATCGTTGACACTCCTCCTCTGCCATATCACAGTGGCAGATATTCCTTTTTTTTTAATCACACCTTGCTCCATCAAAAAAAATGTTACTTTTATTTTTATAAATTTGTTTTTTATTCTTCATCATTTTTGAGTGTAAGCCAGTAGGCGTGGCTTATATTAGTAAGAAATGGGAGCCCAGTGTAATACAAGAGTTGCTAAAAACAGTTTTTGCAGGACTGCTTTTCAGGCGTCTTTTCATCTGCTTAAGGGGGATTTTCATCAACCAATGCAAAGAAAGTCTGGTGTGCTCCATCTGTGTTTACATCCTGATATAATATGGAAAAATATATCAAAGCAAAGGCCACATTTACTTTCTCAGTAACAGAAGATCATGCAAGCTATGCAAAGATAACTGGACCTAGAAACATATCAAGCATGTACTGAAGATATGTAAAGCAGCTCATTAAGGACATCATATGCACTGAGTTTTGAGCTTTGATCCTGACTCCTGGGTCAAATCTGTTTGAAATGAAACCAAATGTACTTCCGTTCTGCAGCTCTCAAGGAAAGGGTCTGAGTTTGGGCTGCGGAAGGCAGCAGGGAGTGATGAATAATGAATGGTGTAGAAAACGTGCGTTAATGTTAGTTGGTGAAGTGTGGCCGTAATGGACTCCCTCAGCCAGCACTTCTCTTCTCTGCTGTGGAAATCCTCTCAGCGGTTTGGAGTCTCACAGCTCAGGAAAGCCAAACTTCTTCACTCATGGTCAGATTCACTGCCATTTGACACAGTTATGCCTGCAGAGACATATACACACACTTATATCCACTCATGTGAATGCATACTCACAAGAAACAGGACCATAGAGACGCTACACTTAAGGGGGATTTTCATTCCGTGATATGAGTTTTTCTTTATCCTGTCTGGGACTCCAGTTAGTTTCACCTACCAATCTTGCACACGGGGTTCAAAAGGATATTTTTCATGTGACCAGTCTGGATTAAAGTGGAGAGTCCTGGTAGTATATAGCAGCAGCCTTGTTGAAGGAAAACCAAAGGAATGAATGTAAAATTGACTAAGACACATATTTTAATCTCTGTAAATCTTAGTTTTTAACTTTTAGATATTCAAGCAGAAATAGCACTACTTTACATCACTTAGTTTATATGCAGGATAGAGGGCCACAACACAAGTCAGTCCCTATGTCTGGTCATAATTTATGTTTTTAAAATTCCTAGCATTTTTGTTGGATTTGCAATAGACACTTTGGTAATATCATGATGAGTTTTTTTGATTTCTTTCTGTCACTCAGAGAGACAGAAAGATAGAAAAGCTAAGCTATATTTTCTCTCTGTCCCTTCTTGTCCCTCGTCTGTCATCTGTGATTTTGTTGTCTGTTACAGTTCCTCCTTCTCTGCCTCCTGTCTTACTGTAATTCCCAATCTGTGCTGCACAGCTGCCGTACTGCAGGGTATAAATAATGAAAACTTTCCCTTTCCCCACATGCAAACATATAAGTTCACTCCTACAGTATGTTGATAAGCTAAACCTTGGGGGGTCTATCTTTCAAGACTCTAACATGAGTTCTCTGCAGCAGCGTGGACCTATTTCTACAGTCTGCAGGGAACCTCTTCTTTGTGACTTTCTTCTTACATATTCATGAAACTCATGGCATCACTTACATAACCAAGTGGCCCAGTTATGGAAATACTATTAAGGGATATTTATCAAAGCATTGATACAGATGACAGATACCTGCTCAGGATGAGACAGAACCTTTTCTTTGGATCAGACCATGAGGTTGTACAGGTATATTTTGACTGATTTCTAAAAATCTTTTGGCAGAAAAGATGAATATTTGTGTCACTGGAGCTTTTAGCAGATTCTGATGGATTCTGAGGTGTTAATGTATTCACCGTGTGCAAACAGTCACAGTTGACAGAAGGGATCTTGTACCCTGGCCTGGTTTAGCCTATTTTGATTTAGAAAATGAAGGGGGATATATAAAAGCTGTGTGTGATAACTCAACCACAACAAACACACATATGTGTGAACGTTATTGTGCAGGGTCAGCTGAAGGTTGATGCACCTCACTCCTGTCACCACATTCAGAACATGTTCACTCTGATCTTCTGTCTAGCCATGTCAAGATTATACTCAATTGAGATGATTTTCTCTGAGCTTTTTCTTGTTTTTTAAACTTTGAATTGGTCACATTCCTAATATTTATCAGTTAAGTTGTAAATACTCTGTGTCTGGTTAACTCAACACAGCTTAAAATGTACAACCAGCACAGACATAAGGACTGTAAAAGGCGGGGAGGTCTTAAAACTAGTGGTGCTAGCTCGAATTGTCTGATTTTACATTTTTTACCCACAGATTCTGTGATCCCATGTCTAGCTGTGTTAGACAAACAAGTCTTATATTTTGCCCTTTTTTTCTTACCTTTAGGTTGGAGTTTATATATCTACCTAAACAGCTAGGAAGTATGGTGCTTTAAAGCATACCTAGTATAAACTCTCTAAATATATATGTGTACAATCAAAAAAGAAAGAACAACAATAAAATAACTAAATGTGAAAAACATATATCACCAATGTGCATATATTATTGTGTTTCCTAAATTAATTTGCTGCCACTGATACTGTTGTCATTGTGGCTTTTAAACCTTTGGGGTCTCATAGCAGCAAAGAAATATGGAAAAAGATCAAACTTTTTTTTTCTGATTGCATAGTTTTATATAAAGTTTAACCCCTTATTTTTCATATTTTAAATGGATGAATTATGTAGTTGTAAATTTAATGAAATTTTAGATGCTTATATTTCAATATGTCTTTTTTTGTTTTTCAAGACAGAAATTTAAGTTTTTATTGGAAATAAAGCAGAAGCTTAAAATATTTGAGGGAAAAGGACCTGGGAGTTTTGTTGAGCATATTTTGTAATGTTCTAAATTGGTCAAATATCCCAGGACAAGCCTCTAACTTTCTCAGCAGTGCTATATGGAATGGCTTTACAAAAGTATCTAAACTGGAGCCTTTAGTTGTTAGTTCTCATTTAGAAAAGAGTCCTTTAGTTCCATTTTTAAATTTGACTGTGCAGTAAAAGGAAACTTACAAACACAGACTTCTTGTGACTATGATAATATTTTTATCAATCCAGTCCCAAACCCTCTAATCCCAGCAGTAGCAAACCAGTGGCCATGGGATATTTATTTCTGTCCTAATGGTGTGAAATGAGAAACTTCAAACGCTTTTTGAATAGCAGCTTTCCAAAAGGGGTGAGACTGCTTCTACTCCAGAACCCCCCCCCCCCCCCTTTCCTTTTATTATTCCCTCTCTCTTTCTCAAATCCACATAATAATTATGTGCATAAATAAAGACTGAAAGAAAGAAATGGAGTGGGAACTTCTGTTTAGTCTGGCAGAAAGAGAGAGGGAGAAACAGAGGGAGAGAAATCTTTCATTCACAACCTGTTTTTATAATTTATCCTCAGTTATGAAGGAGCAATGTGGATAAAACAATGACATCCAGAACTTTTTCCTCCTCCTTTCCAAAGTTGTTGTTGTTGTGTGTATGTGAATGTGCTGTCTTAAAGACTTAGCAGGTGCACATTACACAGAAGGATAGGGCCCACTGATTACAGCGAGAGGGAAAGAGAAGGAGGGAGGAAAGGGTGCTCTGTCTTATAGGTCATACAAAAGAGCCAGTGTGTCCTCCCTCCCTCTCAGAGAGCAGGCTGAAGACAGTATGAGCTGTGGTAAAGGAAAGAGAGTGAGAGGCCCTTCAGTCACATTGTCCTCAAATAGCCCCCCCTAAAGCTCCCTCCGTGAAGCCCCCCCTGTTGGACACCCTGCACACCCCTGTCACCCCTCACCCAGTGGCCCACTCACACAGTTCTCCTGCAACAAGTGGGTTCCTGCTGAATGTGACCTGAAAATATCATCAGTTTGTGTTGAAAATGAAATCACAGATAGCATGACAAAATGAAAACATGTCGCTCAGTTAACTTTAAACCAAAAGGTGGAGCAAAAATGCCAATGTGACTGACCTCAAGTGTGTATGTGCCTCTGTGTGTGTGTGTGTGTGTGTGTGTGTGTGTGTGTGTGTGTGTGTGCTTTT